>NC_050577.1:10914982-11012482 GCF_011100635.1 Trichosurus vulpecula
GTTTCAGAAATAGTATTGGAACAGTAAGGGAAAAAAAAAAATCAAGAGTTACTGGAGACAACCAGGAGCCTGGAAAAAGATACTGTTCCAACCTAGAAACAAAGAAAACAGAGAAGGAGGTGCATGAATATTTAACAGGCCAGGCTAGTGACTTAAAGCTTTGTCATCTGGGAGTCCAGCGTGAGCCTTTAATTCCTGAATTGTTCCCTATTCAGGATTTTCATAGATCCCCAAATCAGAAATGGGCAGAGCCCAAGAAGGAATACAGCCATGCCCCTGACATCGAGGTTATCACTAGGCCAGTCATAGAATGAAATTAAACATCTGGCGAGCCCTGGCCCGCTCCAGGCGTGCAGCTAGGCACTCTGGGAGAGCAGGTGATGAATAAGGCCTCGATGTCAATCCCATAGGCAAGGAACCCCATCCTCCTGAAGCAAAGTAAATCATGGGAAGAGATTCAAAGGAAGCTTAAGGAGATTCAGGAAAGGGCTTGTAGTTCAAGTAGCTTCAGTTACAAACTGTGCACCAAATCGATTCAATTCAAAGCATTTACTCAGGCCTACTATGCGCTCTATTCTACTAGGCACAGTACCGGGGGCTGGGAATACAAAAACAAAAAATTAAGAGTCCTTTCCCTGCTCTCAAGCTTGAATTCTTTTGGAGGGACCTGTCATGCCAGCAGATGATTAAACATAAACGAAGCCCATAAAAGCTCCCAATCTGACAGGTGAGTCTTGGGCCCTGGAACAAGGCTACATCTTCCCATCGTGGTGCCTGAGGAGCCCCTGAGCAGCCAGAGGTGCTTTGAGGGGTAAGGGGAGAGTCACTGACATCCTCACTTTGGTCATCGAGCCTTGAGTAGCTTTTAGCAAGGGGTATTTACTGTAATACAGAATGGTTGGGGTAAAACATCAGGTCAAAAGGCTGTGATACACTCTCCCAGTGTACACAGAGCCCGAGGGAAGGTGGACTCAAAGCTTGAGGTACAGATGGCAAAGCAGTAACTCACCCCTTGGGGTGGCCAGAAGTCCTTTGTGAATACTCAACAAGACCCCCTTAAACAAGATATAGGTTCTTTCCCGGGCTCTTTGTGAAGCTGACAGTCTGTCCTTGTCTCTCAGTGTAGACATTGTCATCAGCCGATGGAGGAATCTCCTGGACGATACTTTGAAGCCACCCATGGGACAATGGGAAATCTAACAACCTCTGGAGCCCTTGAAGAGTGGTCTTCTTTCCAACACTCTCTTAGTTTGCTTTAGGTCTGTAGGCAATATAATAACTCCCTAAGATACATGTGGTTTTCTCCTTTGCAACTTTAGGGAGTTTATTTTAGAGAAAAATTTATGATTTCAACCACAATTGCTTCAAGCTCCCAGGTAGGAGAATTTCTAACATTTAGACAGAAGCTGAACCCTCTACCTAACTGTGCTCTCATATCTTCTTTAGTTAATCCCTGGCCTCTTTGTGGTTGAGGCGAAAATTCAGGTTACTGGAAACATTCGGAGGATGAAATTAGCAGATTATATCATGGTATCTGTGACTAGACAGGCGCTGGAAGGGGAAGTTGGGGCAAGAGAAGACCGTCTTGGATTTTCCCCTGTGTGTGAGTAGGTGGTTACATCTGGTGGCATCAGTCGAGGTCTGCTGCTTTGATATACCTGGAGAGCACTTCCTCCTCCTCTCCACCTTTATCTCTCCCTTCTTTGCTATGTCTCTTTCTCCTATCACTGGTTGCATCAGGGCTGGTGGTTCTTGGCTTTACTAGGTAGGACCCACTTCTTCTTTTCCACTTCCAGCCATTCAAACTTCTAGCAGATTCTGAGTTAACTCTTCCCGTTTATATAAACTCCTCAGGGTATGATCAGTCTTTGCCCAATGGCTCTGTTTAATTCAATGAGGTGTGAAGCCCCTTTTCACACTGGGTTCTTCTGATCCATTCAGTCAAAAAGTGATCTCACCTAAGAAAGGAAATTACTTTTAGTTTTTATTCTTATTTTCAGTTCCATTTTCTCTCCACTCCTTCCACCCCTTGCCCCCACCCATTGAGAAGGCAAGATATACAATACCCATTATACATATGAAGTCATGTAAAACATTTTCATATTAGCTATGTTAAGAAAAAAAGAAAGTGAAAAAAAATCTCCTTCAATCAATCTGCATTCAGAATTCCTCAGTCTCTCTCAGGTGGTAGATGGCATTTTTCATCATGAGTCCCTTGGAATTGTCTTGGATCATTGTATCGGTCAGAGTAGCTAAGTCTTTCAGAGTTGATTATCGTACAGTATTGCTGTTACTGTACACAGTGTTTTGCTGGTTCTGCTCACTTCACTTTACATTAGTTCATATAAATCTCCCCAGGTTTTCCTAAAATCATTCCCTTTGTCGATAGTATTCCATCAGCATCATATTCCATAAGTTGTTTCGTCATTCCCCAATTGATGGGCATGCCCTCAATTTCCAATTCTTTGCCAGAAAGGTAATTACTTTTAAAATCTCTTAGCACCTGCCTGGCATGTAGTAGGTTAATAAATGCTTTTCGACTAGCTGAAATGGATGGGATAACCAATTGAACTTCATCTTTAGAGAGAGTTAATACAAAGTCATTTGAGAATGCAGAGGGGGCACTAATGGCTGACATATTAGGACTCTACATCAGAGACATTGAAAAAGGCCTCCATAAAAACGGGGAAGAAAGAGGCAAACATGAAGAGATAAGCTCAGGAGTGTATTTTCTTGCCTCCAGAATGCAGGAGGGAGGGGAAGGCAAGTTCATAGGGAAGGGACCTCATCCTAAAACTACTGCTCATGCCTAGAGTGGGATGAAGGGGGTAGAAAATAAAGAGAAGAACATTACCAGCTGTTGTTGCTCTCTGTCTTGATGGATGTCATTAGATGGACAAAGAAACAGAACCAACAGATCAATCAAGAAGCATTTATTAAGCACTTACTGTGTGCCAGGCACTGTGCTACAGGCTACATACATACAAAAAAGAAACAGCCCCTGCTCTGAAGGAAGCCACCTTCTGATGGGGGAATGAGAAGTATGTATATATTTGTAAGTATCTGTGGAATGTATAAAGGCAGCTAAATGGTGCAGCCTGTGGAGCGTTGGCTTTGAAGTTAGACCTTTCCTTGGCATTGTGACCCTGGTCAAGTCAGCCTCGGGTTTCCAATCTGTAAAATGGGAATAATGGTAGCACCTATTTAAAGGGTTATTGTGAGGACCAAGTGAGAGACTGTACGTAACAGTGGTGTGCCAGCCTTGCAGTAATATATAAATCCTAGCTCTTACTCTATGCAGAGTAAATACAAGTTGTTTGGGTGACAAAGGGCATGAACATTTGGGCCATTAGGGAAGGTTACATGTAGAAGGGGCACTAGAGATGAGCTTTGAAGCAAACCAGGTGCTTGAAGAGATGCTTGCCATATGGCTTTAACGTCTGAACAAAACTGGATGTCCTCAAAGGAGGGCCAGAATTATCCAGCCTTTGATTATCGCTCCTTGATTGCACTGTTCCATCACCTCTAGTTTCTTAACAAAGCAGCTCTGAAAGCTTGAGATGGGCTCTCCAATGAGACCCAGTGACCACCAGAGAAGTGATCCAGGTGTAATCACTGAGGCTTGTGCCCAGACTGAATACTACGGTGTCCTCTGTCAACTGTGGTGCAGGCAGGGACGAGCTAACTCCTGTCTGTGGAAAAGCCGATTCCCATAACCCAGTGAACAGGTCTGCTGATGACCAGCAGCAGCAGATGGACCAAGTGGTTTAACAGCACCCAGATGTAGGATGGCTCTTTGGTCCAAGACCTTGGCCACCTGAAGCTTAGAAGAGGCAAGAGTAAAAAAGAAGGAGGAGGTAGGTAAGCCTCTGTTGAAGTCCCCCCTCCATCCCAAGAACCATCTTCATGTTTGGTTGGCTCATTGCGCCTGCTTGGTCAAATTCAATTTCAGTTTTTAAATACAAAAGCAGTAGGCCTTTGGTCCATTGCTTGACAATCTTTGCTGTCATTGTCTACTGTTACAGCAGGTTGGGTAGATCCCTTGCAGCGAACATATGGGAAGACACATGCAAGAGTCACAGGATGGGCATGCAGGGAGGGACGGAGATCTGCCTTGTTGGAAAGAATCATCTCAGTGAGCTCACGGATCTCAAATGTGAATATCTGAGGATGATTGTTTTTGATGTCTTAACCAGGGGCATGAACTATCGAGGAATCTAGGCTAGAAACTCAGCTTTGTTTTTAGAGGAGTTTCTTCTCCCCAGGAGGAAGGAGCGAGGTCAGGAAGCTGCACCAGTAATGAGTGAGCCTGCCAGGCCCCTTCTCCTGGCGTGGGGTCTTCCTAGCAGTGATCAGAGTGCCACCTGCTTGCCTGATGCTTCAGGATTGAAAAGCGCTCTCCCACTATTGACCTTCCTTAGGAGAGAGACAAGTGAGCAGCCGCTTCAAGTCATTTCCTTCTTTTTTTCCAGAAGAAGTTTGAGATCAGAGGCTGCACTTACTTTGTCCGTGTCTGACTGGCTCATGTCCTGAGATGAAGCAGAATGCCTTGGGAAAGCCTGTTTTCTGGAGCTAGGCAACTAGGAGTTGTAGCAACCGGCCAGATTAACTTGGCCTGCTCATCTGCTTCAGCTGAGGATGTTGGGGGTGGTGAAAAATCCCAGAAACAGGCAGAGCTTGAGAATTGTTAGCCATCTGTAACACGGGCAAGATGGTAGGAATGTGGCTATGGAGGGGCCACTGGGAAGCACATTGAACCGGCCATCCAAGGCTTGGTATCTAGTCCTAGATTACTTTAATGCCTTTGCTATTGTTTGTTGACTGATTGATTAGTAATTGTCTCCTAGCCATGAGTAGATGTCTTAACTTTTTTGGACCTTGGTTTCTTAATCTCTTAAATGAGAATGTTGGATTAGACAGTGGTTTCTTAACCTGGAGCGATTTGGGGGGTTCTGCAAACTCAGACGACAATAAATAAACATTCATTCCTTCATGAATAAATAAATGAACCAATGGGTAGACAAGCGAATAAATACAAATTACATCTCTAGTTTCACTCATCATTGATTTCCTTTGTAATGTAATATATGTTATTTTATGTGCTCAGGAGCCCGATTCTCTGAGGCAAGGTTCATGTCTTTCCTAGATTGTTAAAGGGGTCCATGACCCAAAGAAGGTTGAGATTCCCTTAACCAGGCAAACCCAAACATCCATAGCTGTTTGTCTTTGAATCACTTCCCCATATCCATCATGCTCATATTTCATCACAGTCATCAAAAGCTCTTCCTCTGACCCGGGATTGGTTCTGCAATGAATGATTCGTCCCATGGTGGAGAGGAATTCTCCTGTCGTCCTCACCCCATCCCTTCCTCGTGTTCAGAGTGCACTAGCACAGCCAGAGGCTCCGACAAGGCAGCAAAGTCCCAGGAAAAGAGTCTGATTCCAGGCAAGGCAAAAAACCACCCATGAAAAGTGGAATGAAGTCATGTTGTGGCTTCTTGAAACCTATGGTTTGAGGTGGGGCGGGCACCCTATGTTGACAGCTGTGATTTATGCACCTTCATAGTCACCAAACCAGTAAAATGCTGAGCATTTCACGTTTTGTTTTTAAAAATAGATGTCCTTTTCAGCTTTTCCTGTTGCTGGGGAAGTGTTCTTTCAGTTAGTAACAGAAAGCTAAATGTTCCTCTTTGAAGGAGAAGCATTTTTGCTTTTGTGGGTGTGGCAAATCAACTAATGATGGGGCCCAATTGTTCCCAAAGGTGGGCTTTGTGAGGCAGGGGTGGGGAACAGACCTGAGGAGAGAGTATTTCCTCAGCCCAGCTGAGCTTTGCACCAGAACAGAGCATCTATTGATAAACAGAATGGCCATCGTACTGTCCCCCATCCCAGCCAGATGTTTGGCTTTTCATGGGCTTTGTGCTGAATTCTCCGTGGAGATGTTTTATTGGCCCAGTTCTTGTGTCTCCATTGCCTAGCATAGTGCCATGGATCCAGCTGGGGGCTTAGAAAGTGCTTGCTAAATAATTGAATGAAGACTTGTATGTAAGATACCATTGGTGTTTAAGTGGCCAGGAAGGCAGAAAATCTCTTATTAGATACTTTAATCTCTTATTAGATAGCTTAACTGCCTGAAATTTCTTGATGCATTCCTGCCTAGAAGAAAGAAGAAAGGCTAGTCCTTTCAGAGTCCACCTCTGAGGCTTACTAGCTGTGTGGCCCTGGGCAAGTCCTCTTACTTCCTTGAGACTCAGTTTCCTTACCTGTAACATAATCCTTTGCTCACCCTGGTTTTGTGATCTTGTGATGGAGACAGCTACCTACTATCTTTGACTTCTGTTCATTCTTCCATCTGAGAAAGCCTGGGCCATGTCACTGACCTTGCCCCAGCAACTATTCTGTAGCTGAACTCTCGGAATCCAGCCCATGCTGTGCCCTCTCATCAGAACGTGGGAACAAGGACCAGATCACTTTTCTCTTCGAGCTCTGGTTTGGAGAACACCACCTGGCACTAAGTTCTAGACATTACTAAATGCTCCTCCATGCTTTTCAGTTCCATCTTGGTGGCCCAACAGATGCAACATTGGCCTTGGAGTCAGGAAAACCTGAGTTCTAATCCAACCCCAGATACTTACTGGTTGTGCAGCTTTGAGCAAAACCCTTAACTTATGTCGGCCTCAGTTTCCGCATCTGTAAAATTGGTGTGATAATAATAGTACCTACCTCCCAGGGTTGTTGTGAGGATTAAATGAGATAATATTTGTCAAGTGCTTTACAAACCTCGAAGTTCTAGTCACCACCATCATCACTATCTCACTATGGACTCCACCTAGCTTTGGGGGATTAGGAAAATGGCACAGGGAAGTAAGTTGTTCTGGAAGGATTTCCACAAAAGAGCTATATATGGTTTTGTGGCAGAGATGGTAGCATATTTTAGGAATGTCCTTTTTAACTTTTGTTTTTGCTAACATAGCCCTTCTCTGTGCATTACATATTGTAAATAGCTAATAGACTATTTTCATCTAACACTTTTTTTAAAAAAAATCTTTCAAAAACTTTTTAAAAACTCACCATAAAACAGTGGATACAATAAATATTATGTCTGTTATGAGATCATTAGTATTAGGACAGGAATCACGGGATTAATGAAAAATTTGAGAAGAAACTGAGTAGGTATCAATATCATTGTAACCAGTGGCTGGGCTGGGGCACAACCTCATTGACTTTGAATTTCTGCTACTGGCACCTTCATCTGGTTGAAGCAGTGTCTAGTCCTCTGAGAAATTCAAATAAAAATCAGTTCTGAGATGTCATGTTTATACCTTCTGTTTATACTTTCGTGCCTCCAGGGATTTGGGTTATAGGGAAACTCTTTAAAAGAAAAAAAATGGACCTAGATTAATCTTTTCCCCTAGATATTTCTCTGTTCCAAATGGCTTGCTTTCAAAAGTAAGTTGTGATTTGTTTTTCAGGTCCAGTTTCCCTCCAATCATTGGGGAATCTGTTCCATGGTAACTGACTACATCCTTAGCCCTTTGTGCCAGAGCGTCTGGTTGACCTAGAATCACCAGTAATACCTTATCAGCTAAAAGCGCATGTTGACTGATACACTATTGAAAGCACCTTAATATCAACGTAAGGACATCGTTCAGCAAACATGGAGTCCCCTCTTTGTGTAAAGTACTGTGTGAGGGCCCTGAAAACAAATCAAGTTTGGATAAGTACAAAGTCCCTTCCCTTGTGAGGCTCACAGATCAGTGCAGGGCTAAGAAACACCCAGAGATGACCACAATGCTCAATATAACACAAGTATGTTGGAGGAGTGCAAAATAAAGCACCCTGTGAGGTGGGAAGACTTGTTCCTGAGAGGGAGGGGAGCATTCAAAGGAGACTTTCTGTAGGAAATGACGTTTGGGAAGAAGCTAATCAGACAGGGCAGTAGATTTGCAGTCAGAAAGATCTGATTCCAAATTCTCCTTTAGACACTTACTAGCCATGTGACCCTGAACAATGTCACTTAACTCCTTCATGCCTTTGATTCCTCATATATAAAATATGGAAGGATTGGACAAGATGGTCTCTAAGGCCCCGGTCTAACTCTTGATATATGATTCTATAAATTGGGCTTTAAAGGCCATGAAAGAATCCCGGGTGTAAAGGAATAAGGGCATCGGAAATGGTGGGGAAAACAAAACAAAACATAAGGTGGGGAAGCATGAGGCACTTCAGGTGACACAAAGCAGACTGTATATAAGTAGTTAACCAATCAGTGCATTAACAGGCATCTGCTCCATGCTAGGCATTGTTCTGAGCACTGAAGACAGAAAGGAAAAGCAGAAACAGTCCCTACCTTTCAAGAAGCTGACATTCTAATAGGAAGAGACAGCACACATACTCTGTGCCAAGAAGTGGACCACATGCTGGAGATAAAAATAAAAATTCGATATGATCTGGGCTCTCAAGGAACTCACACACCGATTGGAGGAGACACCATATAAAGGAAGGCTCATATTCAGATTCAAGCTACGGCAGATGGAAAGGGTGGCTTTATGCAGGGAAGCAGCAGGGTAGATTTCAAGACCATTGGATGGTCCCCGAACAAGAGGATAATGAATCCAAGGGTGAGAATAGAGTGGGGTTTTGGCATCCCTCCAGAGATGTGAAGTTAGCATCCAGCTGAGTTTCAGTATTCTGTGTCTGGTGGGAGCTGTGCGAGACAGTTGGTTAATAAAGGGGAAAGTTCATGGCTACCTTCATTAATCGAAGGAGTCATTGGTGGACTGGGACATCAAGAGGGGAAGGTATATTGGTACACACAAAATAAATAGATGGTAACTTTGGAGGCCAGGCTACAGGGGATAAGCATAGCCTTCTTATGGAAGGTGTTTGATCAGTACCAAGATGACATGAATGGTCTTCATCATTAGTATGAAAGTAGCAGTAATTTTCTGATCATTTCCCTCTCTTGTCAGATCTTTTTCAGTTGGATCTTCTCTGTTCTTTTTAACCAAAAAATCCTCTGAAATACATCTGAAATGCACAATCACCTCTGATGGCAAAGGGGTCCTTTGTTTTGCTTATGTAAGAACTAAAGGCACACAAAGACAAAAAGCATGCTGGGAAAGGTGGTACAACTGTGTGGTATTTTAAAGCAACAAAAAAATCTGCTCTCAACATAGCATCAGTCAGAGACAAAATAATTACTGAATAACCCAATTATTATCCAGTTTCCGCCTTAATTTAACTCAGCAATTATCCGTGCTTACGCATTCCTTTTATCACTTAAAGGTTTAAGTCACAATGAAACTACCAAAATAAGTATCTGTAGAAAGCATTTCTTCCTGTTGATTCTTTGGGTGCCCTCTTCTCTTCTCCCCGTGGCCTCAAATGCTCAAATTCTTCTGGTTTCAGAGAGATTTAATGCCCATGAGAAGAGATCATATATGCCTAGTGTACACCATCGGACTGTTGAATAAATGGCTATTTTGCTCTTTCTTCTTTAGGAAGTCACTGGAGTGTGAAATAGCTTCTGATAGTGTTTGTACTATTGAAATGTGGCAGTCATGTTTGAATCCCCAAACTCCCAACAACCAGGGAACTATCAGAGAAGACTCATGAAGATTGTTTACCCAGCACTCTCTCTCTCTGTCTCTCTCTCTCTCTCTCTCTCTCTCTCTCTCTCTCTCTCTCTCTCTCTCTCTCCCCCACCCTTTCCCTCTCCTCTGTTTTCTTTCTGTCTCTGTCTCTCTGTCTCTGTCTGTCTCTCTCTCTCCCCCCCACCCTTTCCCTCTCCTCTCTCTGTTTTCTTTCCCTCTCCTCTCTCTGTTTTCTTTCTGTCTCTGTCTCTCTCCCCCACCCCCCACTCCCTTTCTCTCTCCTCTCTCTGTTTTCTTTCTGTCTCTCTTTCTCTCTCTGTCTCTTTCTCTCCCTCTGCCTCTTGGACTCAATTCTCAAAGACAGTGAGTGTGTTATGGTGGAAAGAGCCCCGAGTTCCAGGTCAGCATACCTGGGTTCCAACTCTAAGCCTGACTTCAAAGTTACCTTGTACCAGTCATATAATTTCTCTGGGCTTTGGTTACCCCAAAAGAAGGGTTACTGCTGTGTCCGATTCTCCCTCACAACAGAAATTCCTTATGACAGTCCATTAGTCATTGCCTCCAATTTCAGTGACTGTGGGTATTTACCCTACCCATTTCTTTTTGCACCATGCCAACCTCCATATTCCTTCTTAAACAGCCCTCACTTGGCATCACGTCACACCTCTCTTGCTCAGCCTCACACTGAATGATGTGGGATATGACTTGTTGGAGGTTTAAGATAAAGACTGGGAAATGAGCTTCTCTATTACATGAGCTGCTGCTGTAGGTTCTAGATTTTCCACACATCACGTATAGTTAAGCACCTTCTATGTGTCAGACAATGTGCTACATGCTGGGAATAGAAAGACAACAATCAACCCATCCTTCTCTTGATATAAGCTTCTTGAAGGCATGTTGTATATACGATATAAGCTTCTTGAGGGTAGGGGCTGTTTGTTTCACTTTTGTCTCTGTGTCTCTAGGGCCTAGCACAGTGGGGTGTGTCAGTGCTCAAAGAGGACCAGCGCCTCTGGTTTGAGGGCTGCCCATCCGCCTTCGGTGTCCACCTATCACCCAACTCTCACCTGTGGCTCCAAGAAGCCATACCCTGGGCAGTGGCCACACCCCAGCAAGCTGTCTCTGCAGACAAACTAAACCAGGCTAAGGGGAACCGACAGGTCACAAACCCATCATTGAGGTGGGGGGGTCTCCACCCCAAGCATGTGAAGACTTCCCCTGGCAGGTTGGGTGGAGGAGAACAACTTGTTCCAACAGCCATGAAGGCGGCTTTGTGAAGCAGGCCCTGTGATTTCTTAGAGCTTGGTCAGACACCAAAGACCCAAGGTGCACTGCATCCAGACATCGCCAGTCATCTTCACTTTTGTTCTGCTCCCAGACTTCAGGGACTCTTGAAGAGAGAGTGAGGCTGATGATTTTTTGTAACTCTGCCTCACTTAAATCCAATTCACTAGAAAGTCAATATATCTCCCTGTGATGTTACTGGGCCTTTTGGAAAAGGAAGGAGAAACAACAGTAGTACCCAGCACAGTGCCCGCTCCACAGTGGGCACTTGAAAATACTGATTACTGAATCAGTTATAAAGGGCTTCAAATGTTAAATAGGGGAGTTCAGGTTTTATTCCAGAGGACATGAGAGGGGCAGGATTGCTGATATGGAAACCCCTAAATGTGGGTTACACTGGATAAAGAAATGTGGATAGTGCCTGGGCATTCAATCCTGGGAATTATGTCTGTGAAGGACATTGTTCAGATTGTTTGGCTCTGACTCTAGCTTGCCCTCAGGTTTTAACCCAGATCTCAAGGTTGCCTGAGAATTTACATTCCAAAGGTATGAACTCACTTGGTACCATTTCTTCCTGAGGGTTTTTTTCCTTCACATACACACACACACTCAACTATTTGGATAGGTGTGACATTGTTAGCAAGTTTCACAGGAGAGAGAAGGAAATGTAAGATACCTGTTATTTATTTAACTAAAGGTAAGATCTCCAAGATGAGAAGTCTGGTCAAAAGTGGAATATTCTTTAAGTTTACTAATTAAGAAGTAAAAGGAAACCTTGTTTACTCTTGTAATTTTATCAGTTTTTTCTTCAGGCATAAACATTGTAAACTAAGAAATCTTTTTTCGAGAATTCATGACTCCCTGTCAACCCCTTTTCAAAGCTGCCCCTGGGTTAAGCTGGGTACCAAATTAAGTGGTACTGATTCACAGAAAAGGAAACCTTTATGAATAAATAAAGGTTGGAATATATAACTGACAAAGCAGCAGGATGCAGCAAACTCCTGACTTATTCTTGTTAATGTCAGTTAATAAGTGAGAAATAACTGTAGATGCAATGCTTTTTCTGACAGTAGATATTCAATATCTTGATTTCCAAAGAGAATCTAGCAAGTTCAGGGGGGTGAATTTCACCAAAGAAAGCAATTTTTTGCTTGGCCAGCTTGTCACCGAAGGCTGGGCAGATGCTGTCTACTACATTGACAAGTTCTTCCATCTGAGATTGGCTGGGATGCCCACCATTAAATGCACCACCATGTTAAATGGCCTTTTAATAACTGGTCCCCAAGGAAGAGTTGTCATGGCAGCATTAGACAATTTGGCTGAGGAAAGGAAGACTGAGATATCAACAGGAAAATGAGAGGTCATTTGGCATTGCGGGTAGAGAGTCGGCCTTGGAGTCCCAGAGCTGCGCCTCACACATGCCAGCTGTGGGCTCCTGAGCAAGTGACCTGCTCCCTCATCACCCAGGCACCTCTCAAACACCACAGAGCTTTGATTGACTGATTTCTCCTGCAGCTCCTTACACCCATGAAATCCCAGTCCTGGTTCATGAAACAGGCAAAGCTGATCATTGGTAGGGGCTTTAATAAGCCAAGACATCTTCAGGCCTTCTCTTGGCCTCCACCCACATTCACCAACCATCCCGTGTTGTTAAGGGGGCTGAAGTGAGATAATATAAACGATGTACTTCAAAGACCTTAGGCACTCTATATGGGGTGCTCCAAACTGCAGTGGAGGACTTTGAACTCGGGTGGCCTTTCATCTACAGCGCTCTGAGGATGTTTGATGCACTATTTTTTTAGTTTAATGCCCTACAAAGTATATCAGCAAGCATTCCCACTTCACAAAAGGAGAATGTGGGTCACAGCACATTAGAGGCATCTGCTCTTTTGCTGCCAGAATCTGTTTGTCTTAAGCTCCCTGAGGGCAAGGTAGTTTTTCCGCTTTCCTGTTCCAGGCACCCAGTGAAAGAATGCTCACTGAGCAAAGGAATTCTGGTTTATTTTGCTAGACACTCATCCATCAGGGGATGGAAGGGACCCAGGAGTTCTTCCAGTTCCCACTCCCCCTTTCTATGGAGGAGGAAGCTGGAGTCAGAGTTGAAGCCCTTGCTGAAGGCCACGCAGAGAGCTAGTTCATGGCTTTTTCTTCATACCATGCTCAGAAAGCATTTATAGTATTAGGTAACTCCCAAGTGCCAGACTCTGTGCTAGCTGGGGCTGGAGTGACAAAGACAAGTCAAACAGTCCCTGCCCTCAAGGAGCTTTATTCTATGAGGATTGGAGGCTGTAGAAGTAACCACAAACTATATAGTTAATGCATAGTAGCTTCTAGAGCAGGGGTTCCAGCAACAGGGGAGAGCAGAGAAGGCCTCCTTTTGGGTCTAAACCTCAGAGAAGCTAGGGACTCAGAATCAGAGGTGAGGAGTGAGTGCACCTCAGATGTTGGGGTTGGCCTAGTTAAAGCAAGGAAACAAGAGATGGGCTGGCTCACGCGAGGGTCTTCAAGCTAAAGACATGGAGGACAGTTAGTTTAAAGAAGGGACTCCTTGGGCAGAGACCTGCTAATGTTTCTTCAAGTAGAGGATGGACCTTCACAGAGGAGAGGAATCAGCCTTGTTCTGAGAAGGCCCAGAGGGCAGACCCAGGAGCTGCTCATGGGAGGAAGTTAGAGAGGCAGGGTTGAGGCACAAGCCAACTTTCTAGCTAGGAGAACATAAAAAAATGGAGGGGGCTGCTCAGGAGGAAATGGACTCCCCTTCCCTGTGGGCTTTGGAGCAAAGACAGGAGGACCCCAGGTCAGATGGTGTGCACAGAATATTCTTACCTAGTTATGGCCTCTGAGGTTCATTTCCCGTCTGAGAGTTAATGAGTCTATTCTTGGGATTTTGTGACTCTGGAATTTTTTTTTAATACTTCAGCAAACTGCTTTGAGATTTAGAAACATTTCTTATACCACTTCATCTGAAATCTCCGTGATCTGTGGTTAGTGGTATAAGAATGATTGGGGGTGGGGGGTGGGGGAGTACTCTAGCAAAGATTATAGGCAGAGCTACATTGCTGGCCAATATCTGTATAGTGGCAAAAATCTATTTGCAATTCAAGGCCTCTTTATCTGTAAGATACTGAGGTTGAAAGCAGAAAACTAAAAGCTTCTACAGGAAAGGAAGACTTTCAGTGTGTAACCTTTGAATGAAGGTCAATTTGGAGTTTTTAAAAAAGGAACTTTTGTAGAGAAGAATAGAGACAGTGTTTTCTAATGGAACCCTGCCAGGCTGGTGTGGGTAGTCTTGGTTCCAGAATGATAAACTACCCTTTTATCTTTAGTGGGAGTTTTTAAATATTCATTTTTTTTAAAAAAGGTAGTAAACATTTTGTCCAGATAATGGCAAATGTATTCAAAGATTTCAGTTTTGACACATTATTTTCAACCTTGTATTAGGTCTATCTGGCACACGACATCTAACTGACAATATAATCTTCTAATTTGATGCTCTAATGAAATTAGCTTGGCTTCCTTGACGAAAGACAGACTAGCAATGGTTAGGAAGTCAATTTAGATGATGTTGCAATAGAGCTTTCAACAAATTATAATTTCACCTCTCTTGGTCTTCAAAGCGATGGCACTGGCTTGGATCCTAGGAATGTGGGATGGGTTAAGCTAATTAATAATTTGAAAGTCATTTGGAAATACCAAGTGGGAAGAGTTGTTATTATAAGCTCCTTGGAAGTTTGGCTATAGGAAGCCCCAGTTTTTAATCATTAGCTTGGAATAATTATAGGAGCACCTACCCCAGGAATCATTCCCATACTGCACTTGGCTGGTTTTGAGGTGCCCTGGTGTTATGACACTTTGCCCAGTTTCCATCTCTTATTGCAATGATTCTCATCCAAAGAAAATGGTGAAATTCCATGCTTGGCATTATTTAGCTCCCACATGGCAGATACAGGGGCAGGTTAGACTGCCTTCTCAGAGCAGGTGGGGCTCTTAGATAGGCCTTCCTGTGACTGGGAGGCAACCCATCCTCTACACAGCTGCCAAAATAACCCTACTAAATAAAGCACAGCCTGACCAGTCACTGGCCTCCTCGAAATCCTACTGGGGCTTCCTGTGGGCCATATAGTAGAAGGCCAACTCTTCATCTTGGCATTTAGAGTCCTGGACAATCTGGCCCTTCCCTGCCTTCCCATCATTCCCTTTCACACACTCCCTATTTCAGATCTAGCCATGCCCTGACTCAGCATTCCATTTCCCCCATCCATGCTTTTGTCCAGCCTGTCCTTTACACCTGGTGTGCAGTCTCATCTCTGCCCCTTAGTGTCCTGCCAAGGCCAGGGCACTGACTGGGAGTCAGGAAGACCTGGCTGGAACACTAGCTGTCAGCTGTCACTTACTGAATGGATACTTAGCTTCCCTCAGAATCAGTTTCCTTATCTGTAAAATCCAAGCTATTGTCACTTCTCTTATGGGTTGTGGTTACCGGGAGGGGGCACTGACATGAGATAATAGAGAGAAAACATTTTTCAAGCCCTAAAGCTCTTTCTAAATGTCAGCTCTTATTACTGTCTAATATATTGGACTGTTGGCTTCCTTCTAGGCTCATCTCAAATTACACTTCCTGCAGGAAGCCCTCCTTGATTTCCCCTAGGTCTTAGGACTCCCTCCTCAAATCGTCCTGTATTTATCCCTCTCTTTTCCAGTTGTGTTGTTGTTGTTTAGTCATTTCAGTCAAGTCCAGCTCTCTGTGATCCCATTGGGGGTTTTCTTGGAAAATACTGGAGTGGTTTGCCATTTCCTTTCCCAGATCATTTTACAGATGAGGAAACTGAGGCAAACAGCGTTAAGTAACATAGGCAGCAAGTATGCCTTGATTTTGTCTTTGTATCCCCAACATCTATCAAAAGCCCTTGCATGCAGCAGGTGTTTAATAACTGGTGGCTGAACTGAAATTCATGTGGCTCATTTCACCCTGTAAAGTTTGGCTAAACATGGAACATTCTGCTTCCTGTGACTCAGGACATTTCAGTGCCATTCACAGGTGCTCAGGAATCTTTTCTTTCTGTCACCCTCTTCACCCTTAACATCACAACTCCAACAAGCTACACGAAGCTAATTCTATAGAATACTATAAGTACTCAGTCCTAGGTAGGAGCAGAGGGAGAGGGGGAAGATATCTCAATAACCAGCATTTATGGAACACTTGTCAAAGTTTTCAAAGGGCTTTCCTTATGTAATCTCATTTGAGCCTCCCAAGAGCCCTCCAAAGTAGGCTTTACAGGTGTTGTTGTCCTCATTTTACTGGTGAAGAAATTGAGTCTCAGACACCATGCCTGGTGTCATGGGGCTAGTTATCATCAAAGTCAAGATTTGGTCAGATTTGCAGAAGGCTCAAGGCTGAGAGGAAGAGTTAACATACAATCTAAAACCATCTTGACAACCTAGGACAGTGGCCCGAATCTTCTAGGTTGGAGTGAGGTCTGCATAAGTGCCAAGATTTGTACTTGAGTGTGAACCAGCTGACTGGCCACCAAGCCCAGTCCACATGAGCATATGCAGAAGGCCACTGGGGCAATTTCTCACAGGGAAGAGGATAGAGAGCCTACCTCTGGAAGAATCATTATGATAAAGAATTGAAATGTCTTGGGAAGGCTTTGGAGCCCATGTCAGCATCCTGGCACCACTCCCCAAGTGATAAGGACAAACGTGTTTGATTGGCTGAGGATCCATTCAAAAGGCACCAGCCTTGGCCTCTTTGTCTATCGAGAGGCCATGATTTAAGAGGAGAGCCCTTGGGCTCTCTCCCTCTGAGACCCACATGTGGCTGGTGAATCCTGGCCATGATTCTTTGTCTCTGTCTGTTCTTTTAAGTGGAGAGTAATCTGAAGGCAAGGGCAGATTTGAGTTTCAAAAGGTCAGGAGAACAAGCCCCCGAGGTCCAGGAATCCAGGAGTTAAGCCTATGCCAGATTTTATAGCCAGCCCAGAGGAGGGAGAGAGAGAGAGAGACAGAGACAGAGAGAGGGAGAGAGAGAGAGACAGAGACAGAGAGAGAGAGAGAGAGAGAGAGACAGAGACAGAGAGACAGAGACAGAGAGACAGAGACAGAGACAGAGAGAGATGTCCTGATGTTGAGTACCCAGCCGGGAACTGAGATTGTGACTTGCTGAGGAGCAATGCTATATAGTAGCTGCATACAGTGTGAGCCCACTCTACCCAGAGACTGAAGTGGGCTAGGGAAGAGTGTGTCCCCGAGGTGTTGGGGTGACACATGTTTTTGTTATATCTTTAAATATTCTTTAGAAAAATTAGTGTTCATTGGTTGAATGAAATGTTTCTAGTCACTGGTGGTTAACAGGGAGGGGACTGCATCAGAATGGTGGCTTGAGCCAACAAAATTAAAGACAGACCCTCAATCCCTCAAGAGTATCGTAAAATTATTCTGACAGGGAGATGTAGCCATCTTTGCCCTGGGAGATTGAGGCTGGAGAGTATTTGCCATAGGCTCAAAAAGTCGGCATCACAAGCGTAAGATGAAGGAAGTATGGAGGGAGAGCAGTCGTTATGGACAAGATCTGGGGTATTAGGGGACTGAAGGCTCACTGAGTCATCAGTGTGATGGACCACACGCAAAAAAGCTCATGTCTTCTCAGGCTGCAGGAATAGGGAGGTGAGGATCAGATCTCATCTGGAGTGCTGTGTTCATTTCTGAGCACCAGAGTTTAAGAAAGACATTGATACACTCACCCAGAGGGGAAGCAGGGTGGTGATGTTTGAATGTTGGCCAAAGGAGCCCTAGACGGTTACTCTGGAGAGGAGAAAACCAAGGGGACACATCATATTTGTTTGTCTGCAAGTAGGGAGGAGCAAGCAGATGCATTCTATTGGGACCTAGAGGGCAAAACCAGGAGCAGTGGATGGAAATCAAATATTGAGTCACATTTAGGCTTGGCATCAGGGAAAACTTCCAAATGATCAGATTTGTCCCAAAGTGATTGGGCTGCTCTGAGAGGCAAGGGCTTCCCCTCCTTGGAAGTTCCTAAGCAGAGAGTGGATGACCACCTGTCAATAAAGCTACAGTGGAGATTCCTTTGAGGTACAATTTAGACTTGGTTCCTTCATCTGTGAAATTAGGACAATAAATTTAATTACTATGCAAACTTGGAAGTTTGAAGTCAACCTTATCTATTATTTTCAGCTAGTCTTAACCGTCGCTTTTACAAATTAGGAGTCAGATTCAGAGAACTAATGACCCTGAGTCGTAAGGGCTTAAGGAGCAGAGTCCCGATTTGGACGACCCAGGTCTTCCAGCTCCAGGGTCAATGCTTTCTTTACTACATCATCTCCCTACTTACTACTTGAGGTGAGCCTTTGCCCCTGAACTCTCTATCCATTGAATCTGCCAGGATGCCTGAAGTTCTCATATTATTCACATTTTGAAGGGCACTGCTAACATGTACATATTTTCTTTGTTACCCATTAAGGCATAATAGCCTTTCTAATTAGTTTATTGGATAGCTGGCAAGCTACTTTTAAAGCCCCAGGGACAGGGAGCAACCAGACAGGTAAGTAATTAGAAATGTGCCTTCTTAGTCATCTGTGGCTATAGGGTCATTATCTGTGGTCACAGAGTTTTCTTCTAGCAGTTTGGAACCAGGGAGGGGTATTATAGCAACCCCTTCTCCAGCTTCACTGATGCTACTGCTTGAACCCTAGGACTCTGGAAAAGAAGCCACAATAAGTCCTGGAGTTGGATCAAGGGACAGCTTTCTGTTTTTGGTAGAGTTGGACCTCTTTCATTTAGAACTGACTCCTCTCTCCTTAAAGGGCAGCATCTCCATTGACTCTCAGATCTGGATCAGAGCTTGGAATGCAGATCTCTCTAAGGCTGTCTCCGGCCCTTGAGGGACTTTGAGGCACTGGCTACCAGGACTTTAGAAAGAGGGAGGTTAATTACCTATGGCCTGACTAGACCAGAAGCTGTGGGCAGGACTTAAAGGAGGCCCAGGTCTTCTGAGTAAACCCTTGTCTCTTCATCTCCTTCCTGGAGCTCAGTATGTCACAATTCTGCTCTTCCTTGTTTTACATCTTTTCCTGTGGCTACATGGCAGGCTCCTTTGACTTGAGGAATGGCATCAGTGAGTGACCTATTTCCATCCTCCTAGTCAGAATGCTTGTCTGTCCATCTCCTTAGTGTTACTATTAAGAATCAAATCCTCATTTAAAAAAAACAAAACACCAGATCTGTGATTTCTTAGGGTAGGGAGCTCCTTAAGGGAAATTTTATTACCAAGACAGGTTGGCCCCTTCTCTCCAACCTCTTAGAAAGGCAAGGTGGGGTAATGGGTAGAGAGCCAGCCTCAGAGACAGGCTAGACCTGGGTTCAAGTCTTTCCTCTCTCTCATCCTAGCTGCATGATCCTGGGCAAATTGCTTAACTTCCCAGTGACCTAGGCAATTAAATCTCTGACTTGAATTTACAGAAGTGATTTTTGATGGATATGTAGATTTTTACAGAGATTGTCACGTCCCTGAAATTCTAAGTGCACCACTAGCAAAAAAGGTGGGCCAAGAAGAAGGGTTCAGGACCCTCAGAATCTATCGTGCCTCTTTCATGTTTTGCTTTTCGTTGGCCCCGATTGAATGTATTTGCGGACTCCCATATAAGTATTGATGCAAATGTGTAACAATGATTCACCTTGCAATCCATCAATCAACGAGCATTTAGCAGGAGCCTGCCATGTGCCAGGCATTGCTGCTTCATAGCTGAGTCATGTGCCTTTTGTGGCCTCAACATTCTCAGCTACAAAATGAAGACAACGGCTTAGATAGTCTCTGGAAATGCTTCCAGTTCTAAGCTAATGGTTCTACAATCCTAAGTCTATATGAAATATATGTTGTTGTTGAGTCATTTCAGTCATGTACAACTCTCCATGACCCCATTTGGAGTTTTCTTGGCAGAGATACTAAAGTCGTTTACCATTTCCTTCTCCAGTATAAGATCTATGCAAAATTGTAAAAAGCAATGTTAAAAAGAGAGACTCCCACCCCTGGGATACTTCATACCATTCATCAGTCAGTCTAAAAGAGGAAGCTCTGAGTTGATCTCTGAGCAGAAACAAGCAATACCAATGTTGATGCAGTCTGTGATGTGACTATGGTGGCGCACAGTGAATGTACCATAAAGCCAAGGTGCCTGATGCATCTAGCACTCATTTGGAAATCCCCCATGTCCATGGCGGGAAAAGGGGTGGAAACAAGAGCTGACCGAGGTGCTGACGTCCTCCATGGGGGAACTAAGGAGCCGTAGAGTGTAGGAGTAATGGGAAGAATAAAGTGTTTGGTGCACAGGCATGCAGAGCCCTGGGTCTGGGTTTTTCCCTATACCCTTGGGGGAGTGTTATCACTGGCATCTGCCCTGAAGGAGAGAAGGAAAAACTAATTGTGCTCTTATGCTCAGCCAAAGTCTGATTCAAGTCTGTGCTTTTGGTGCAAATTTCAAATGAAGAAAGGCAAATGAAAGTTTAATTTATGAACCAGAAAGGGTATTAAGGAGTTAAGGAGGGTTTGGCGGAGGAGCTTCACCTTTAATACTGAGTCTGAAGAAGAAGTGTCTCCCCCTGCCATGAAGGAGGACTGAAGTTACAAGAAAGAGGAAATGGACTTGTTTGCTGGTCCCTAGAGGACAATGGCTATAAGTTGCAAAGAGACAACCTTAGGCTTGATGGGAGGAAAATATGAATGGTCTGCCTTGGTGGAGGGAGCCACATCATCGAAGATCAGAATAATTGTTTCCATATAGATTACAGAGAAGATTTTTGTTCAGGCTTGAGTTGTACTAGGTAGCCTCTGAGATTCCTTTGGGCTCTGGGATTCTGAAATCCTGTGAAAGCTTTATGAGTGTGATATCATCCTAGAAGTGTCAGATTTCAGCTAAGGTGGGGAGATGGGAGGAAGAGGTGAAAAACAGGATTAGGCTAAAAATAAGTTTTCCCTCAGAGGAATGAGTGGAATGCAGATTCCACTGAGCCTAGTGGGAAAGACAATAATGGGAGAAAGTGAGAGGAGTGTGAAGGGTCTTGGTGGATCTAAGGCTTCAGGAAGAGGCTTTATGATGAGAGAATCACAGAATTTGGGAGGGGGTAGAGGCCTCATCAGCCTCTAGTCTGAGCCATATAAATATGGA
Source organism: Trichosurus vulpecula (assembly GCF_011100635.1). Taxonomy (NCBI): domain Eukaryota; kingdom Metazoa; phylum Chordata; class Mammalia; order Diprotodontia; family Phalangeridae; genus Trichosurus; species Trichosurus vulpecula. Next base: position 10,936,044 of record NC_050577.1, read on the forward strand.
AGTTGAGTCAATCATTCATCCTGTCTCATTTAGCTCTTGTACCTTAATCAGGTGAGGACATCTCCACTGAATCACTCAATTAATTCCTTCACCTCACTTAAATGAACTAGGTGTGAACAAGGCCTGAAAATCACTATTGAGTCAATTGTCAAACCAGGGCATTAGGCTAGATGTGAGAAGTTCTTGAAAGTCAGTGGATGAAAGAGAGTGGTACTCCACAGGAAGTACATTGGTATTGACCAAGGAGTCTTCTAGAAAATATCAGACCAGTTCAGAAGCTGAGATTTGAGGGTTTGGCAGCTCAGTGGTGGGAGCCATTCTGGCCAAGCCTCTAAGAAAGAATCACTTGGGCAGGAGATGAGTCAGCCTCTATCTTCTTTCCCCTAACCCTGCCCCTTGGTCAGAGAAAGATCTTATGAACTTCAGAGGTTTGGAAGATTCTGGACTTCCCATTGGTATACTCACCTACTGGTGTCCTCAAAAGAGCTGGTTCAGTGTCTGAATAGAGGGCTAAGGATAAAGTAGAGACACTGAAGAAAGGCTGCCTCGAGACTCTTCAAGTAGCCTAGCATCAAGCTAGAATGTTCCAAGGGGGAACTTTATGGATACTTCATGAAGGGGATGATAAACTTTGTCACATGTCTTCTCTATGTTTGAGTCAACTTTCGCCTGGATTCTACATGTACTGATGGGAGATGGTGTTGCAGACTTTGGGGACAATGTTTCATATGAACTATATTTACTATACCACCTTAGTAAATATTTCTTTTTAAAAACTAACTCTCAGTCTGACTAATTTATCTCAACTGATCATCACAGGGAAAACATACCAGTAGGGTCATGTGAGCTATAGCATTAGGACACCCATCCACCTCCCTACCCCCTGACTCCTGATGGATATCTGTGGAACCCTGAGGGGAGATGTCATTATCATTCTCTGGGTACCTGACCTTTCAGTGGCAGTGGGGCTGGGGAGGATGAGTTCTAGAGCACAAGAAAGGAATCCTCACTCTAACAGAACCAACAAGTGTTCATGCTGAGTGAAGAGAACAGGGAGAAGATATCAGTGAGTTTAAGGGACTGAGTCAGGTAGCTGCAAGAAGCAAGGAGGAGACAGATGCCTATTTCTTCTGGAGTAGAAGAAACTAATGATGGATGAACCGAGTATGTGGACAGAATGGGAGAGGAAGGGTAAGGACATAAGCATCCTGGACTCACAGACATTCAGAGCTGGGCATCACCTTAAAGAGGCAGAGGAGAAGAGAGAATCTTGGACTTAGAGTTAGATCTGGCTTTAAATCCTTGCTCAGCTGCACACTTAGCCATGAGACCAAGAGCAAAATTAAGTCACCTATCTACTCCTCAGTTTCTTTATCTGTAAAATGGGGACTGCCTGTCCTATAGAAGTCCTGTAACTGAAGTGCTTTGTAAACTTCCCAGGGCTTTAAAATGGGAGATGTCTCCTTGACTTTCATTTTAGAAATGAGTAAACTGAGGCTTAAGGAAGTGAGATAAGTTGTCAAGACTGCCAATGGCAGAATAGGGATTAGGACAGGACTCAGATATGCCACCCCTTCAAGAAGCTTGTGAAAGAGGCATAGGAACATGCAATTAAAATGATAACAGTAACAACAGTAATAAGAGCTTACTTATGCTGGGCTTGGATGCTTCCAAAGCATTTTCCATAGATTGTCTCAGCATATTCTCACAACCACCCTGTGAGGGAGGTCTATTACTATCCCCATTTTGAGGGTGACAATCAGAGAGGTTAAGGCACTTGCCCAGGGCAACACAGCTAGTAAGTGTCTAAGATGGGATTTGAACACAAATCTGTCCCTAAGCCAATACATCCCCAATCGATATAACAACAACTATACTTTAATAATGAATGCTGACCTTCATATGGCACTTTAAAGTCTGTAAAGCGTCATGCATACATCATGTCCTTTAATATCACAATAACCCTTTGAGATAATTCCCATGATTATTATTGTTCCCATTTTTCAGAGGAATAAATTAAGTCTCAGAGAAGTAAAGTCATTTATCTAGGATCATACAGCTTTAAGTGTCAGATATAGACACATAGTATACCCAGAAACAGGAGACTGAGAGCACAGAGAGGGGCCATTGAGGGCTGACCTCAGAGTGGGCTTGATGGGTCTAATCCTTCGGAGCCTGTGATTCCTGCTCTCGTAAGGTTCATGCATGCATCATACTTCTGGCTCCATCATGAAGCTCTCTGATAACCACAGGGATTCTGACAAGGTGTGATCTGAGAAATGAAAATCCCAGAAGGTGCAAGATGATTTTTTCTCCAGGCTATGAGACATTCAATTGTCACATTTAGATCTGAAAGGCATATTATGATTACTGACAGGGATCCCAAGGGCAGTGGAAAATTCTTACTGTCCTTTCAAGGCCCTGTCACCATGATTCAAGGAGAAAGCTGGATAAGTTATGCATGGAACAGTGGAGAGTTCTGCATCAGAGAAACCAAGCTTGGGGATGGAAGGAAACCCAAATATTTGGCCGATTGTTTCAGGAGCAGGTGAAGCTTTCTGGGGCAGTCCAAGCATTCCAAGTGAAAACAGAACACTGAAAAGAATGAGCAACAAGAGACATTTCCCCCAATACTCGTTTTCAGAAAGCGGAAGCACCTCCAGATTCCAGCATCACAGACTTAGTGGGCTTCTTGCTCCACTACATTAGTTTACAAATGAGAGAACGGAGGTCCAGGGAGAGAGGAAATGACTTGCAAAAAGTCACAGAGGCTGTAGATGGTGGAGCTAGAATTCGAACTCTGGTCCTTGGCTCCCAAATCCTTCCCTCTTTCCCCCAGGGAAAAGTTTTTCCCACGATGCCTTTCTGTGACGTTGTTTATCACAGAACTGATTAATGCTATTGCCATCCAGTCATTTTCACATTATATGATAAACTGAACCCAAGCCTAACTCTAGGTGGCAGCTTATTCCATCCCTTCTCTGTGTTCACATAAAAAAAAAAACAGTAGGTTCATTCAATATTTCCCCTGAAAATGTAATTTTGTATTTTTTTTTTTTACAGAAAGACAAGTAATTGGGAATCAGTGGCTGATTATAAATAAATGCCACAAAGAAAGGTTTGATTTTTAGAAATGGACAGATTCCTTAAAACAAATGTTTCCAAGAAATCTTATAGATTTTTTTCTAAGTGTCTAGGGGAATGGTCCTAGGGCCTGTGTCTGGCCTCATGCTGTGCTTAACACTTTAAACCATGACTTGCTGAAGAGCCTAGTGGCTTATCAGATCTGCAGATGGCATAAAGCTGGGAGGAGCAGCTGACACATTGGATGAATGGGCCACTGAGTCAAGGTCCAAAAAGATCATGTTGAGAGAAGGCTAGGGAGGTAGGTGGAGATAAAATCAATTTTTGTTCATTGAAAAAAAAACTTCATTATAAACCTCTCTTTCTCTCTCCTCTCTTTCTCTTCTCTTCTGTTCTCTTCTCTTCTCTCCTCTTTCTCTCTCACAGATACACACACAGACACATACACACAGATACAGAGATACAGACAGACACGCAGACACAGACACATACAGATACACACACACACACACATACACACACACACACACACTTTAAGCTTTCTTAAAGTGGAATGGACTGCCTTGGGGCTTAGTGATTTTGCCCTAATTGAAGATCTTCAGTCGAGGCTGAACTAGCCTTTGCCAGGTAGGTAGCAGAGGGATTTGCATTCACTTGTGCACTGTACTTGATGACCTCCAAGGTCCCTCTCAACTCTATTCTTCTTTAAGTGGACATGAGGAAAGGACAAATATATGGAAGAACCATGACAAATTGAACAAACTATTTGGTGGTGGTGGGGCGGGGAGTTGATTCAAGAACCATCTTTATGGTTCTATATTAAAGTTCGGTTTCCACTATAAACAGTAGAATGTGTTTTGTGAATTTTTTCCCCCACAAATCTATTCATTTTCAGATATTATCAAAGATTTTCAAGGAGCTGTAAACTCTCAGGGTGGAGGTGGGAGATAAATTTCAGGTTGTCAGGTTGATAAAAGGGTCTTTTAAAAGAGTTTCTCTTTTGCCTTTCTTTGCTCATCATTGGTGGGGTTATCAGAGGGCTGAGTTTAGTTAGTAGGCCTATGTGCCTGACACCCAGGCTTCTGATGATCAAAAGTAATAAAATATTACTGCAAGACAGCCTTTAAAAATGTCCAAGTGCCTTAAACAAACAAGAGATCCAGAGTAACTCATGAGACGCCCACCCCAGCCCTATTTTATCCTTTTCTATAATGGTTCATAGACTATTCAAAAATGAGAGAGAGAGAGAGAGAGAGACACAGAGAGAGAGAGACAGAGACAGAGAGCGGGGAGAGAGACAGATAGAGACAGAGATAGAGAGACAGAGACAGAGACAGACAGACAGAGACAGAGAGAGAGAGAGAGAGAGAGAGAGAGAGACAGAGACAGAGACAGAGACACACACACACACACACACACACACACACACAAACAGAGAGACAGAGAAGGAAGGAAGGAAGGAAAACTAGAGTTTACTCTAGAGTGATGGAAAGAAGCAAAGGTCCTCACCTAGGATGCAGAGATTGGCCAGTGCATCAGTTTCACAAGCTTCTCTTCCCTGTGCATTCCTCCTCCACTTCTGGCTTTCCCTTCCCTTCTCTTCCTTAGCCCTCTCCTATGTAGGAAAGGTGTAGAGGAAACAGCCATATGGCCTGGGGGCAGAGGATGAGCATATTAGTCATTGGAGTGTGAAAATGAACAATTTTCCAAATTAAATGTGTCTAATTGTTTATAAAAATGAATACAAAATTATACTTGGGGAAACTTGGAAGGGCTCACGTCTCTTTCTTTGCACCATATACGGGTAATAGATGAATGTGTGTGGAGAGAGAATGAGCGAGCTATACTTCCTAACGTGTCTCCACCATCTGCGGCCCTGCTTTATTGGCTGGGATCCTTCTGAATGTATTTACATATAAAACAAAGGTGCCAACCCTAATGATGGCATGCAGTCATTCATTCTGTGAAAATCGGATTTCTAGAACATTCCCATAGATTGCCTGAAATAGCCCAATGGTCTCCATACTACGCCCTAATCACCAATCAATCAGGAAGCATTGAAGTGCCCCCTCTATTCTGGGCACTGCACTAGGTACTACAAACATAAAGAATGAAACAATCTCTATCTTCTAGGAGTTTATGTTCTGTGTTTGCCCCCAAAGCCTGCAAAAAGACAACATTTGCAAAGGATGATCTCTAGCTGAGGTGACTCGGTTCACATTAAGATAGCCCTGAATGGTTTCCTCAGAAGAACTTTGTGAAGTGAGGAGTCCAAAATCTAAACCCTCATTTTACAGGGAAGGAGACTGAGACACAATCAATCAATTTAACCAGCATTTATTGACTGTCTTGTATATGCTGCATATACAAAGACAAGAATGATGCAATTCTTATCCCCAAAGAGTTTACATTTGACTCATTACAAGTGCACAGCTTGGGGGGGCAGTGCTGGGGACTTGTGTGTGTGGTGGGGGGCAGTACAAAGGCATGCAGATGGGATATTGGGTGTCTTGTAGGAGAATCGGTAGGAAAGGCCAGTTTGACTAGGGTGTGGAGTATGGGAAGTGAATTATTTAAAGCTAGAAAAGTTGGAGCCGGGTTGGGAAGAGCTCAAAAAGCCAAAATGAAGAACATATTTTCATCCTAGAGGCAGTAGGGAACCATGTGAGTTTGTGATTAGGAGAGTAGCATGGTCAGACCTGGGCTTAAAGAAAATTGCTTTGGCCATTTGTGGGGAGGGAAGAGATGACCAATTAGACTCTTGCAACAATCCAGGTCAGAATCAAGGTGGTGGCTCAGGGAGCAGTGAGATCTGGATGGATACAGAAGATCTTGTAGGTCTTGGTTCTTCCTCCATAAACGGAAGGACTCAGATGAGATGATCTCTAAAGTCAGTCCAATTATCAGTTAACAAGCACAACTTCAAGCATCAACTACATACCAGGCCCTGGACACCCTTGAGGAACTTACATTCTATCAAGGGGAGACAATATGTATGTTTATAATAAGGTCTCTTCCAGCTTTAAAAGTATATGGCTTTTTTTTCTTAAACAGAATTGATTTTGAGGATTGAATAGTTAGATTGAATAATAGTACAATGGTTGGCACATAATCATATACAGATATAATTATCATTATTATTATTGCTAACTTATTTTAATAATAATAAATTAGGAAAATGACATGGGAGTAGATAACTCCAGGCTGGTAGCTTTGATAGGTTTCCTGGTCTCATCAGGGTGATCCTCCATCTTAGGACCTCATCTACCAAGGCAAGGATATTCCTTTTGTGGCCGTTCAGTCATTCCTCCCCAGAGACCCCATCCAGTGGCCTGGAGGCCTTCCTGTGGTTCTTTGAATAGCTCAGAGATACCAGTGTAGCACTTTTTAAAATGGTAGATAAAAAGGTAGAAGTCTTAGTACCTGTACATGAATATACATAAGAGACTGGGCCAGGTGCCATAAATACATATGCATATGGATACATACATATACATACATACATATATACATATATGTGTGTATATGCATACATATATGTGTGTATATATATATACTTTTAATCATCCAAGATTCACCTTTTCAAGTTCCTACCCCAATCCCCCCAATTGAGAACACGAGAAAAACAAAACCTGTTATAAACATGTACAGTCAATTAAAACAAATATCCACATTGTTCATGTACAAAAAAAGTCTCATTTTGCATTCTGAGTATTACACCTTTTTACCAGGAGGTGGTTACCATGTTTTATCCTTAGTCTTCTAGATTCCTGGTTGGTCATTACCCTGATAAGAGTTCTTTACAATAGTATTACATCACATTTCTATACGATAAGTTGTTCAGCCATTCCCCACTTTATGGGCACCCTCTCAGATTCTCATCTTTGCCATCTCAAAAGGAGCTATGAATATTTTTATACGCCCTTAGAATTTGTTTGCTTTGGATTCCTCAACCCCCCCTTTAATCTACCCTCCCTCTAGTCCCTCCTCCCTCCTTTTCCCCTTTCCCTCCCATTTTCTTGCTGTGTTAAATGTATTTTTGTACCTGTGTGTACGTGTGTGTGTGCACAAGCACATGTGTGTGTGTGTGTATTCTTCTTTCTTCTATTGACCACTGAAGATGAGAGTGAGGTTCAAGTGTCAGCTGCCCCTACCTCAGATTCTTCCTCCTTGTTTGTATAGATATCTACTTGTGCATCCTGATCATATGAGATCATTTCCCCTAAATTACTTTTCCTTCCTCTTTTGTATATTCCTCTTCCTCTTTCTTTCCATTCCTTTCCTAACATCATCAAGATATAACAGACCCACTCCCAAGCCTTGTCTAATTGGACTTAATCTATGAACCCTGATGATGATAGGTTTCAGTGGGGACTTGTATGTTGTCTCCCCATATTTCAATGCAAGCAGTTTATCCCTGTTTAGTTCTTTATCATAGTTTGTACATGTTTACCTTTATATAATTCTCTTTACTCCTATGTTTGACCTTCAGAGTTTCTACATAGCTGTGGTCTTATTTTTTAATTAGGAATTCTGGGAAGTCCTTTATTTTATTAAAGGTCTGTTTTGCCCCCTATAGGATTATATTCAGTTTTGATAGGTAAGTAGTTCTTGGCTGAAAGTCCATATTGTTAGCCTTCTGGAATGCCTTTTACAGTAGTGGCAACTACTCAATTGTGTGTGATCCTGATTGTGGCCCCTCAGTACCTTAATGCTTTCTATCTGGCTGCTTGCAGTATTTTTTCTTCGACCTGGCAGCTCTGAATTTTGGACATGATGTTCCTGGAAGTTTTAATTTTGGAATTAATAACTGGCAGATACTTTCTATTTCCACTTTATCCTCTGGTACTGAGGTCTGGGCAATTTTCTTTTAAGATTTCTTGAAATGTGATGTGTAGGCTCTCTCTCTCTTTTTTGTCATGGTGTTCAGATAGTCCAATGATTTTTAATTTTTTTCTCCTTGATCTGTTTTCTAGGTCAGTTGTTTTTACTATGAGATAATTTACATTTTCTTCCATTTTTTCAGGCTTTTGATCTTGTTTTAATATTTCTTTGTGCCTCATGAAGTCATTGGCTTCTACTGCGTCCATTCAAATTTTCAAGGAGTTTGTTACTTGGACAAGGTTTTGTGCCTCTTGTGCCAAGCTGTTATTTCTCTTTCCAATTTTATCTTCCATAATTCTCATTTGTTTTCCAATTTTTCCCCAAGTGTTCTTATTGCATTTATTTAAAAAAATTAAATTTTTAAAAACCCTTCATCTCTTCCAGGAATTCTAGTTGAGTTTGTGCCCAAACTGTGTTTTTCTCTGAGTTTTTGCTTGTAAATGTTCAAGAATTATTCTTTTCTTTTGTATTTGTGTCTTGAACAACTCTTATTATAGTAGGGGGTTTTGTTTGTTTGTTTTTGGTTTATCCATCCTTCCCTTCTATTTCTTAACATTGGACTTGATATTAGATCTGGACTATACCACACTTTTAGAAGGAAGGTCTGTGCTAGTCATATTGCTACTTCCTGTAATATTGAATGTTGGGTCATTTCAGGACCTTGGGGATGGGCTGTGAACTTGCAAGCTTTTAGTGCTCCCAAAGGGGTAAGATGCCAATTCTTTGCATTTCTACAATAAATAGTGAGTTAGAGCATTTTTCATATGGCTGTATATAACTTTGATTACTTCATCTGAAAACTGTTCATATCTTTTGATCATTTATCAATTGGGGAATGGCTTTTATTTTTATAAATTTGACTCAGTTCTCTGTATGTTTGAGAAATGAGGCATTTATCAGAGAAACTTGCTTCAATTTTTTTTCACAATTACTGTTGCTAACTGTATTTCTCTCTGTCCTACCATCCCATTTATTCTATTCTCTTTCTCCTTTCACCCTGTTCCTCCTCAAAAGTGTTTTGCTTCTGACTACCTCCTCTCCCAATCTGCCCTCCCTTCTATCACTCCCCCTTCTCTTATCTCCTTCCCCTCCTACTTTTCTGCAGGGTAAGATAGAGTTCTATACCCAATTGAGTGTGTATGTTATTCCATCTTTAAGCCAATTCTGATTGAGCCAATTTCTCGCTCCCCTTTATCTCCCATGTCTTCCCCTCTACTGTAAAAGCTTTTTCTTGCCTCTTTTATGTGAGATAATTTACTTTATTCTACCTCTCCTTTTCCATTACTCCCAATACATTCCCCTCTCATCCCTTAATTTTATTTTTTTGACATCATACCTTCATATTCAACTCACATTTGTGCCCTCTGTCTATATAAAGATACTCATTCTTAATGTCCCCTTTGCCATGCCAGTCATCCCTTCTCTGTTCCATTTGTCTGTCTGTTGTTTCACAGGCACTCACACGACCAGGCATATTGGTCATAGGTCTACTTTTATATGTACAAATCCTTCTCCTTGATGATATCAAAAGCAATGGGACTGTCCATTACAATGAAGAGTTGGTACATATCCTTTTCTTGAAGTATGACAACTTGTCTCTCCTCTGCCACTGAGAGCAAAAAAGATTTGAGTGGGACTTCAGTCCTCACCTCCTGGTGGCTTTAGAGTAGAAAAAAGCCATACTCTTTGCAAACAATGTGGCACAGTGGAACAAACACTGTATTTGGAGACAGACAACCTGGCTTCAAATTCTAGCCCAGCATTTAATACATCCTCTACTTTTGCAACATTTCTTTTCCCTGGGCTTCAATTTCCTCCTTCCAAATGAAGAAGTTGTAGTAGTTGATCTCTAAAGTCTTTTCCAGCTCTGGAACCCAAGGTTTAATGCTCTCAAAAACACTTCAAATTGCAAATAGGCCAGAGGACAGCAAAGTGAAATTTTGCTTCCTAGTTAGTTTTCTCTGTATCTGGGCAGCTGACTTTGTGTTTCCAGGATTGCTATCATGTTTTCCTTGGATTCTTAGAACAGTTTCTTTGCCACATCGGCATGTGTTTGCTGAGTGGGTGGGGGCTCCTGGTGGACTAGTATCAGGGAAGAAGCCTTGGAGTGGATGGGAAGGGAACTATGGAGAACAGCTCGGCTCTGAGAGTCATTTCCTTACTTGGTACCTCAGCTTTCTGATCAGGAGAATGAAAGTGTTGGGGTAGAGATTCTTGTTGGTTTAGCAAGGGTGTCAGGGCACTGCCTTCTCAACAACCACTACACACCCCTAGATTCTGGGACCATTAACTGTCCCACCCACTGAACTAGGAACTAGCTTTGCTTAGTAGCTGCTTAGTTCCTATAATTTTTTGGAGTGGTAAGGTGTGTGTGTGTGTGTGTGTGTGTGTGTGTGTGTGTGTGTGTGTGTGAGAGAGAGAGAGAGAGAGAGAGAGAGAGAGAGAGAGAGAGAGACAGACAGAGACAGAGACAGACACAGAGAGAGACAGAGAGAGGCAGAGACAGAGATCTTAATTTTGTTTAATTGGTATTGGGAACTCCCAGGGTAGAGGTTCATTCCATTGATGTAGACTGGACAGTCATCTATAGCTTATCTTCTTAAAGAGTTGCCTAGGGGGTTCTGTTCCAAAAATTCATTTGTAAATCAATTGTTTATACTTGAGATATATTAAAAATGATGTCTTCTTTTTTAGAATGTAAGATTCTTGAGAACAGGAACTGTTTTCTCCAGCACAGTGCCCTACATATGTGCCCCCATTTCAATATGGTAAGCACTTAATATACTTTAGTTATTTTATCAGATGGGAAATGGTTAATTTATTGGGAAGTGTTCATTGATGTGTTACTAGGAAATATCATCCTCTGTGTAAATGGCTGATGGCATTTTTAGAAATATTCTGACATTCTTGCTTTTAGTTCTGTGCATATCCCTGTGTTAGCCCATGTGTGAAGGCTAATTACTAGTGTACAACCATTAGATGTGAATTTTCAAGGATATCCTTAGGGCACATTAAGAAACTGGAAATGCCCAAAGTGAGGCAGCTGGCAGATTCCTGACTTGCCTTAGTGGTAATTTCATTCTTTAGTAGGTGGAGGAAGTGCTTCAGAACTGTGGGGAAAGGGAAACTTTGATTTTGAACTTGTTTGTGACCAACAAGGGGAAGTTGAATGCTGGTAAAGAAAATATAGGTGCCTTCAGTGGAAGTGATCAAGCGACTACTCATGCAGTCTGTCCTGTGCATGTCTTAGAGCATCATGGAGGAGCATATTTCAAAGAATTCAAAGAAAGGATACATAGATGGCCACCCAAAATGGCTGTCATGGGAATTTAAAATTTGGACCCACCCATTTGGCCATCTTCACTGTTGCCTTAGTACAAACACCTTTCTTTTATCTGGGACCAACACTCAAAGCATTGACTGGCTCTGTGACCCAATACCGGTCATCCCATGCTCTGGGGTTCTTGGCCATACCAGGTAGCCCTTGGCCACATGGACTCCAGACCAAGCTGACTATCTACAGCCTCTACTTTTTCTGGAGCCCTGATAGGGGAAGAGGGCCTTGACTCTATTTCTAGTAAATTAGTTGCTCCAGCAAGCTCATAAGTAAATGACTAAAACTATTTTAATTCTTTGCATTACCCTCCCCAGGATGACTGGGGAGGAGGAAGTTGACTCAGTGGTTGTGGGCCTGTCACAAACCCACTCCTGTCACCTCTTTGGATTTCTCATGTCCTCTGCTCTAGATTCATTTGCACACACCCCTCTCTTCTCCCCATCTTTGCCCTCTCCACTCTCCTCACACATGGGCTCTCATTCCCCATGCAGAGGCAGATAGGCAAATGGATAGAGAGATAAACAGAAAGGACATTTATTCATGACTTACTGTGTGCTGAGTATTGGAGATAGAAATAGAAAAGTGAGAACTAGTCTTCTAATAGGGGAGCTTGAAAATGAGTGGTCTTACAAGCGGTGGGTCCTGGCAAGAGAAGGGAAAAGTCGATTATCAGAGCTGAGGGTCCAGGTCACCAGTGAGGAGGATGTTGTATCCAATGGATACAACACAGTGTGGGTCAAGAAGTGACTGGAAGCTCAGAAGGAGGCTATATCAACATAACCTGTCCATATCAGATGGAGCTCTTTGATCACTGTTCCCATAATAGCAGAATTGTGTGTGGGACAGCAACTAGGATCCAGTAAGTGTTTAATTTTCCTGGCTATCTGCACAGGCTAGGAGCTCCTTCCTTCATAAGCACCCCTACTAAACTCACTGTCCCAGTCCTCCTAAATCGATTTTCATTCTAGGAACAAATCTTCTCCCTTTCCTCTAGCATATCCCATAGTATAACACAGTATCACAAATACCCCAAGATGACATTCGTATCCTCGCTTACTCCATGAATTATTAGCATTTGGGAATGAATTGGAATGTTCCTTTAGATATGGGGGGTCCAGAGGGTGGTCTTTGGGAACTACCAGCAGTTCAGGGTCTTTTTTTCTTTCAGAAACACAACTCTCACCCGCTTCAGAATCTGTCATGATCTTTGTGACTAGCCTGGGAAATATCAGCTGCATGAAGACAGACTTAGGGGACCATCAGGTAGTCATTAATGGGTCTGTGTTGTCTGGGAAGTAGATCTGCCATATTGGGCCCCAGAAATCTGTCTTTGGATTTGTACTATTCAACATTTTATTAGTGACTTGGGAAAAGGCATAAGCAGCACACTTGTCAAATTTGCAGACAATGTAGAGACTAAGTGATTCAGAGGAAGTAACTGATGGGAGAACAGCTTTACAGGGTCCTTTAATACAGAAGGATGTAGGCCTGTGTGACCTACTGCTAAGGGATGCAGGCAAATTGGAGGATTCCCCCTCTGGATGATTTAGGACAGAAATAAGGGAGGCTCAGCAAGTCTGTTCAGAAATTCCAGATGGATCGTAGCGTTAAAGACAGAAGATACATTAGGGGCCTTTAAGTCCACACCGCTCATTTTACAGGTGAGGAAATTGAGGCAGATTGAGGTGAGATGACTTGTCTCAGGTCACTCTACTGGTTAATAGAGGACACAGGACTGGAAGCCAGTTTTCGTCACACCTGCTTCAGTGTTCATTTTCTTCTGTTTTCCATTATGTGTACAAAGATCAGTTAATTCCATGTTAGGCAATTTCTTTCTCCCTTAAATCCTCAGCCACTTACATCAGAATCTCTCTCTTCTCCCCTCCCCTCTCCTCTTCTCTCCCCTCCTCTTCTCTCCTCTCCTCTCCTCTCCTCCCCTCTCCTCTCCTCTCCTCTCCTCTTTTCTTCCTCTCCTCTCCTCTTCCTCTCCTCTCCTCTCCTCTCCTCTCCTCTCTCTCTCTCCTCTCTCTCCTCTCTTCTCTTCTCTTCTCTTCTCTTCTCTTCTCTTCTCTTCTCCTCTCTTCTCTTCTCTCTCTCCCTCTCCCTCTCTGTCTGTCCATCTCTCTCCTTTCTCTCTCTCTCCCCCTCATTCCCTCTCTGTTTCTCCTCTCTCCTTCTGCCTCTTCTCTCTCTTCCTCTATGTCTTTTTTCTCTGTCTCTCTGTTCTCTGTCTGTCTCTGTCTTCTTTCTCTCTCTCTCCTTCCTGTCTCTCCCTCCCAACCCTTCTCTCCCTCTCCATCTCTTTTTCTGTCTTTCTCCTCTCTCTCTTTCCATCTCACTGTCTCTCTGTCTGTCTCTGTGTGTCTGTCTCTCTTACCAACCCAAAGAGTGATCTGGTTACAGCTGAAAAGCATGAATATAGGCTGGAAGCCCATCTGTATCACAAGAAAAAAAGGTCACAAGATTTGAAGTTAGATCAGTCATGAGAGCAAACCAACACTATTTACCACCAAAGGCTTTAGGTGTCCTCGAGGTTCTATCAGCAAGGTCCACAAAAGTGTAACGATGTCCCTCCCCTGCTCAATAAACTCCAGTGGCTCCCCATTACCTCTAGGTTCAAGCACCAGCTACTCTGGCTCTAGGAGCCTTTTACCAGCTGACTGCAGTCTCCCTTTCCAGCCTTCTTACACACCACTCCCTTTCATGAACTTTTGTCCAACCAAAGTGGCCTGTTTGCTATGCTGCACACACAACATTCTGTGCTTGGAATGTAGATTTTGCTCACCTCCAACCCTCAGAGCCCCTAGTTTCTTCCTCACTGCCCTGGATACTCTGTGTTTATGTCCAGCTCTCTGCCTTTGCTCAGCCTGTTAGCCATTAATTAGGTTCAATTCCGCAAACATGGATTAGGCATCTTGTAGATGCCAGGCCATGAGCTCAGTGCTAGGGGCCTCCATTGTCCTGGGCAGGGATGAGGAAGGATATATCTTGTACGTGAGTTAATATAAAATATATTCCAAGTCATACAAAATGATCTAAGAGGAAGATTGCTGAACATCCAGAGGGAGCATGGGGGGTCTGGTGCAAGAGGAGGCCCCAGAGCTGTCCTTTGAGAAGGAGCCATAAGGAGACTTGGGGTACAGCTGAGGCAAAGGGCCAGGGGCAGAACCTGGCTTGTTGTATATGGAATCAGCCAGAGTCCCAGGCTGGTAGAGGAACTCAAGTTTCCTCTCTCTGATGACCTTCAGCCAATCAGCAAGTGCTGTCTCAGGTGCCTCTTTCAAGGCTCATGTCCTGCCTCCATTATGAAGCCTGCCTTGACCATGTCGGGCTTCAGGGACACATTTCTACACATAGGATTAGAAAGGTTAGCCTGTTGTTCTTTCATTATTGCATAATGCTTGACCTCTCACCTAGGCAGTAAGCTCTGTGATGGCAAGATCATATCTTATGGTAGCCCAATGAGTTGTTTGGATAAAACTTTGGGGACTCAGTCCAAAGCAAAGATTTTTTATTGCCTTTGCCAACACGTGAGGCACAGAGTTGAGTCATGGGACTGTGCCAGCTGCAAGGCTACTTCCTCTGTCAAGGATGAGTAAGAATGGGCTTGTTTTTTCTTTCACATCTCATCCTTCCCTTTGGGGACCCACTGGAGCCCTTACTGAGAACTGCTTTCCCTGTCATCATTGAAGGATTCTGGGTAAATCAGCAATGTCTTTCCATTTAGCACAGATGACATCCAGGGGAAGGGGAAGAGGGGAGGATTGACCTTGGGTCTGTGTTCACCTTTGTGGATACAATAGCTGAAAGTCTTGGCAACCTCTCTTCGGGAAATCTGGGAGTCAAAGAGCAATGAAAGGGGCAGTAAAGATCATGGAATCCTAGTATCACCAATTTAGAGTTGGGAGAGGCCTTTGGGGGTCATCAAGCCTAATTACCCACTCATTTCATGGATGAAAAATCAATCAGAGGGTTATAGATTTAAAGTTGAAAGGGCCAGAGGTCATTAAGTCTAACTATCCCTTCATGACAGATGAGGAAACTAAGGCCTAGAGAGTTTAAGTGACTAGCTCTGTGTGACTCTAGGCAAGTCACTTACCCTCTGTTTGCCTCAGTTTCCTTTTCAGTAAAATGGGGAAAACAATAGCACCTACCTCCCAGGATTGTTGTGAGTCTCAATGAGATTATATTTGTAAAACACTCAGACCAGTGCCTGGCATGTAGTAGGCACTTAATCAATGCTTGTTTCCTTCTTTCCTTCCTTGATTGTCTGGGGTTACATAGCTAGTAAGTATCTGAAGCAGGATTTGTACTCAGGTCTTCCTGACTCCAAATTCTGGGTTCCATCCATTGCGAAATGCAGCTAGCTGGTCAGACTGAATTCTAGAGAGGTTAAATGACTTGTGCAAGGTCACACAGGTTTGTTGGACTAGGATTTGAACTCAAGTCTTCTGTTTCCCAACCATTACGTTGTAGTGTGTCTAAGAAGAAAATGATTAGAGAATTAGTGAACAAATGAGCAAGAAACTTGAAAATATTCCTGCAATGCATCTGATGTAAGTCTCCCCCACCCCACACCTAATAAATCTGATTTATTTCTGTGACTAGAAAGAGAGTTTTAATTTATGAACACATGATTTGGAAGGCTAATTAGTTATGCTGTGCCAAGCTGCCCTTCCATGATGCATTTCTGTCGGCAGAATTAATCACCCCAGAGCAGATGCACTGGGGAAAGCCAAGGTTAAAATGAAGAAATGATAGTAAAAGAATGAATGAGAGCCCAGACTGATAACCTGGAGAACTCCAGGACTTATCATTCTGTGAGAGTCTCTGTGGGTTTGTGCACACCGACTTCCCGTTTAGCTAGCTTGTCTGCAATGGTTCAGATCTCTTCTTTGCATTAATTTTTATCTGCCTCTGGAGGTAATAGAACTGTGATAAGAACCAATTAGTTTTGCACCTTCAAGAAGCATGGCCAAATGTGACTTCGAAAACACAAAGGAAAAATGGATTGCTTGTCTCCATGTCAGGACAAGGCAATTCCATCCTTGTAGGACCAGAGTCCCAGGAGGTCAGCTCCATCAACTAAAGGGCAGCAGCTGATATTCCCAGTGGTTCTGTGTGTGCTGAAATGAACACTGGCCCTCCATCGTAACATTACCCAGTAATCGAACGCAAACTTTCCACCCCGAATGATGGCTATCGAAAGATTACTTTACAAGGCCGTGCCCATCAAGGGGACAGGATGACAGTGCTGGGGGCAGTGGGGTTCTGTGGTTTGGGGTCATGTGGAAAATGGGTCCAAGGCCTGGTAGCTGTAAAAGCCGAAACATTCTTGGGCTCCATTGCATCACAGTTTTTCACAGTTGCCTCAATGTGTCCAGGAAACTCAGCATGTTGCAAAAGCAGGGATGTGGCAAAAAAAAAAAACAAAAACAAAAACAAAAAACAAAAAGCAAAGCTGAGCCACTGATGTGTGGTTGGACTTGGCCAAGAAGAAAAGTTCCAAGTACTTCCTTTGTGTTTCACTGGACTCGATTAGGACCCGTTTAGCATGGCCCAAGGGGGCACCCATCCATCACTGAATGCTGGTGTGACCATCCTAGAGCAAAGCCATTTGTGAGGAGGACAAGTCAGTTTTCTCTCTCTCTGTTAGAATAACGATCATAGCTCACATTTCACTCTTGGATGGAAAGCAGACTTGGAGCCAAGAAGACATCCCCTTCCCTTTGGGCTGTGTAGCTTACAGTGCTCCAGGCAACTCCTATAGATCATACAGCACAGATCAAGGACTAATCGGCTTGAGAGACAGATTTCCCTCACTATTGCGAAAAGTCCCAGGTCTCACAAACACAAAGCAAGCAACAAACAAAAAAACCCAGTTCCTTTTTCAGCCTTTTAACATTTGCAAAGTTCATTGCAATATGTCGTCTCCCTTGCTCCTCAGAACAATTCTATCATCGAAGTGCTATAATTATTCTCATTTTACAAATGAGGAAACTGAGGTCTGAAAGGGAAAGTGATTTTTCTCAGAGTCACACAGGTGTCAGAGGCAGGATTTAGGATCCTCATGTCTTCCTGACCCCATGTCCCCTAGGTCATGTTGCTTCATGAACACAACATTTATCTTTAGTCACTGGAAAGGAAATATGAATAACTTGTGTCCTTCATGCTCCCCCCTCCCCTCCACCTCCTACAAGGTGAGATCCCATCCAGGCTTGCTAGGTGCAAATTGCTGCTAAAAACAGAGGGTCTATTTTTCCATTCCCTTCCCCCTTTCCTGCCTTTTCCCACTACTCAGAGTCTATGAAGGTGCTAGGCAAGAAGAGCCGGTAGTGGGACCTCTTTCCCTTCCTCTTTCCCCCTCTTTCCACTCTCTCTTTAGACCCCAAGGGAGACTAGGCATCCTAAGCCACCAACATTCACCCTTCCCATTGTCCTTCTTCCATACCCCAGGAAGAACAACATGGCTCTTAATACCCCTAGGAAGGAAGGAAAAAAACAAAGAAACAACCATTTATTAAGAGCCTACTATGTGCCAGGCACTGCACTTTACAAATATTATCTCATTTTATCCTCACCACAACCACGGGGGGGTAGATTCTATTATAATCCCCATTTTATAGTTTCAGAAACTGAGGCAGACAGCAATTAAGTGACTAAAAGTCCAGAGTCCAGAATCACATAGTTACTATGCATCTGAGGATAGATTTGAATTTTAGGGAAGACCTAAAGATTTGGGTAAAGAATATAAGGGAGGGACTTTTAGAAGAGTGGAGAGATTGAACTAAAATTTCTCAACTTCAGGTTCAGAGCTCTATCTACAGCACCACTAACTGCCCTGGAAACTACAATCCTGCTGCTAAGATCCACCTGAGAGACCACCAGTCTTTGCCATCTACCGTATTGCTGTGCCTACCAGACCCCCAGCACCTCCATGTGACCTTCCAATTCATTTTATGAACATCTTGGCCTCATTACTCTTTCTGTAGAAGATCTCTAAATCTCAGCTCATTGAGATCAGGGTCTGTGAAGTAGGGGCTATTGTCCTACACATTTTACAGAGGAGGAGACTGAGGCTCAGATTAGTTAAATGACTAAGATCTGTAGCTAGTGAGTGTTAGAGGGAAATAAGTTCATCAGCATACCACAGGCAGCTTGCTAGGCTTCAGCATACAATGACAAGGACAAACCAAGCCAACAACCTTCAATCCCTGCCCTTCAGAATCTTGCATTCTATTAGGAGACATACTCTGTGGACAGAAAAGTAAACCTGGGGTAATGTGAGGAAAGAGAGAGCATGAATGGCTAGGAGGACTGGAAACATCCTTTGGGGGGACCTGACCTGAGAGACAAAGGAAGTGAGGGAGTCTTAGAGGTGGAGGTGAGCAGTGGGTGCATTCTAGGCAAATCGGAAGAGGCTGCCTGCTCCGTGGCACTGAGATAAGAGATGGGAAGCCAAGTATGTAGCATGGCTACTTGTCGAGTTTGGCTGCAACACAGAGTGTTGGAAAGGAGGGAATGTGAAAGAAAGCTGGAAAGAGAGGCTGCAGCCAGATTTTGGAAAGCCTTAAATGCCAGGCTCCATAAGGGGTTTAAAAATGAATTGGTATAAAACGGTTGTTGGAAAACACTTGCCTCAAGGAAACATGGTCTCTTATTTTCTTCCTGCTTTCTTTTCACAAAAGTTCTATTTATTGTATGAACATTTTATGTTAGTTTTTAAAAAAGAATGCTCAAGAAAAATGCTACGTAACCAAGCAAGCAAGATCTGAGAAATGAGATGATTTCTTGTTCAGAACTTTTCATTTTGAGTCTGAAACTTGACTTGATTCCTATTTTGTTTGAATAATGAGTTATTCCAACCTTATCCTTAATGGATGAGAGTGAGTGTATGTTCAGTTCAGCTGAATGCCCCAAGCACTGATTAAGAACCTACTGGGGTGCATAGTGGCTAGAGGGCTGGCCTTGGAGTCAGAAAAACTTGGATTCCAGCCACATCTTGGGCAAGCCTTAGCTCTGTGACTTTGGGTAAGTACCTGCCCTTGGGGGATTTTTTTCCTATTTATCCCATTTACAAGTGGTTTGTATAGTGTAGTCTGCTTTCAGTCTATCCCTTTAAATTGTGAACCCCTCTAGGGCAGGGACTGGCTTTCGCCTGTCTTTATCTATAACCCTAGCACCTAGCACAGTGCTTGGCACATAGTAGGTACTTAATAAATGCATATTGATTGACCGACAATCTCAGTGCCTCAGACTACCAAGACTGTCAAAGATGACTTGCTGGCAGTTTCCTACCTGATGGAATCATGGGTCTTACCACCCCCCAAAATGTTAGGACACCTCATCTCTCATCTCTTTGTCTTTATACCAACCACCCCTTCTCATTTCTACCTCTTAGAATCCCTGCTTTCATTTAAGGCTCAGCTCAAATGCTATTTTCTTATGAAACTTTTCCTAACTCTTTCTAACACCTTCTCAGTCATCTTCAACTCTCCACCTTCAATAACACAAATTTCCTTGTCTGTGTGGCTCATAAGCTCTGGACTCTCTCTTTCCCAATTCTCACTTACACTAGCAGGTTAGGTCCCCAGAGTTCAGACAGCTACAATTTCCTCAAGGTCCTAGACAATGGTGTGCTGGTCAGTGCTTAACAACATATCTCTGAAAAACAAATGACAAAAAATATTACCAATGTCCAATCTGCATTCTTACTATTTTCTCCATCATTTTCTTAAGCCCAGACACAATAAGTCAAGCCCTGATTTGTAGCATCTACCAGCTTCTAAGATGTAAATGCCTACACTGAAAATTTAACAATCGGTTCTCACCAACCAGTTTGAGCTGACTCCAGAACCACTCTGGTTCTGGGTAAATCTGAGAGAATGGAGGCATCTTTCTAAAAGCTATTACTCTCAAATACCCACCCAGTGTATTCCTCAAAATATCAAGTGCCAGTTACTATCTCCCCAATACCATTTAACCAGTATTTACTATTTCAATATGACAGAGTGATCTGTCCTCAACATCGATTCACCATTTCACATTAACCAACAAAGGGATGGTTATTGAAAAGATACACCAAGAAACAAAGAATAGTAAATCCCCACTTTTATCTCCGCCCTTGGTCCCTGGGTAGAATGAACTCAATCTGTAAGTGGTGATTACTAAGCATCCCTCTCTCCCCAAGTTAGAAGCAGTTAGTAGCACAGAGGATGAGAATGCTGGGACTGGAGACAGGAAATTTTGAGTTCAAATCTTGCTTCAGAGCCTTACTAGCTGGATGACTCTAGGAGAATCACTTAACTGCTGTTTGCCTCAGTTTCCTCAACTGTAAAGTGAGGATTATCATAGCATTTACTTTATAACGTTGTTGTCAGGGTCAAACAAGATACTATTTGTTTAAAAAGTGCTTAGCACAATAGGTAGGTGCTATATAAATACTCATTTTCTTCCCAAGTTCACCTATGGGTTACATAGTTATTGGGCAAGTCACTCCCTCCCTTGAAGGATATGGTGTCTGGACAGCTGGGTTCATTCACCTCTGGGCTGAATCAGTCAGTCACTCTTGGCTCCTAACCAGGTGTGCTTGCTGCAGCTCCAGGTAGGCTCTGCTATATCACTGGGTCTCCGGTGATTCTTTCACCTTTTGGAAATGCACAAGGTATTAGTCTAGTCTTTCCTTCATTGAAAATTTCTGAGATTCAGACCTCACATGATGGTGGAATTTCCATCCTACGGGGAATCCTGGGACTTTCAAGTAGATATATTGAGTCAAGAACATGGTGCAGGTTTTTGATACTAATGTGTAATGGGACCTGGCTAAGGGCTTTCCATCTGGATTCAGAAGATTCTGACACCCTTTGTTTCTAGCTGGGCAGCAAGGGGTTGGATGCATGTCTCCACTGTATGTTCCTGCCCATATTTGCAGGAGGAATAAAAAGGCCATTATGTGTTCCCTGCCCATGCCAGTTATTTCCTGATAGAGACAGCCAATGGGGAAAAAATAGTACTAGGTGTGGCCTTGCTCAGTGAAACTGAGTGCTAGTTTGTCCAAAGGTAATTTCACAAGGTGCAGAGGACTTGGTTTGTTCCAATTGTGTTGTTCTGATTTCATCTTGAATATTTTGGCATCAGCCCAGCCCTATGGTCAGGTTAAGGTGCTGGAAACACAATTATTGCATCTACTTTTAAAAGGGTGGAGTGGCATCCCAGAAAAAAACACCAGGAGTCAGAGAATCTGCTGTCAGATTCCAGGTCTGTCACATCCCACCTGTGTGACTTTGGACACGTCCCAGTCTTCATTGTGTGTGACCCTGGGTAAGGCACTGGCCTTCTCTAGGCTTCAGTATCCTCCTCTGTAAAATAAGGAGGTTGGAAGAGATGTGCTCTGGCATCCTGGCTAGCTCAAAATCTGTCAAGAATCAATCACTAAGTGGCTGCTGTGCCAAGCACTGTCCCGGGCACTGGGGAGAAGGACAAAGTGGAACACAATTCCTATTCTCAAGCAGCTCTTGTTTTAATGGGGCGCACAGCAAGTGAAGAATAAACATTAAATGGATGAATATATATGTACACACTCATAGATCATATCTGATCTATACCTACAAAACAGTCAGATGCAAGGTGGTTAGGGGAGGGCACCAGCCCTCCCCTCTCTGGGACTCAACTTCTACATCTGTAAAATGGGGCTAGGAGTTGGACTCGAGGGCCTCTGCACTTCCTTCTAGTTCTAGAATCATGATCATTAGGCCATTTCCCCCACACTGAGCATTAGTTTCCTCCTACATAAAATAAGGGGGTTGAGCTGGATGACATCAAAGGTCACTGTGGTCTTAGTACTTTTCAGTTTTAAACCTGGCCAAATCTGCCTGGCTATCTCTGTGCCCAGTGCCTGGAAAAAAAGGTTTGTTCAGCCATTTCAGTTGTGTCTGGTTCTTTGTGATCCCACTTGGGATTTTCTTGGCAGAGATACTGGAGCACTTTTCCATTTTCTTCTCTAGCTCACTTTACGGATGAGGAACAGAGGCAAACAGAGTTAAGCGACTTACCCGGGATCACACAGCTCATAAGTGTCTGAGGCAGGACTTGAACTCAGGTCTTCCCTGGTGCTTTGTCTCCTGCAGTGCCACCTAGGTGCCCTGGAATATGGAAGATGCCTAATAAATGCTAGTTGATTGACTGACCTCACAATCCTACCTGAGATCTAGATCACTAACTCTGGACTTGGACAGCTCCATGTTTTCCCCTGGGATTTAGAAGCCTCCATTCTTCCCAGGCATCCTTGCCCAGAAAACAACCTTTACTTAAGCTAAGAAAGAATTTATTTAGTTTGTTATAATAGGCTCTGGAAAGAGGCATGAGAAGGGCAAATAATGGATTGAAGGACACAAGCACCCAATGAACTGCTACCTACTTCGGCTGATCTGATGTAGATACCAGGTGAATTGAGGAGATGATACAATGGGAGAGCTACAGGGACAGGGGACAGGATTCCAGCTTTGCCCCTTGCTGCCCTAGCTCCTATCACTTCATCTCTCTGCTTTTCCCCAGTTTCCTCATCTGTAAGACGGCAAGGTTGGGCTAAATGACCTTTAAAGCAACCAACGTTAGAAGGAAAGCAGAAAACTGGAGGAGCAACGTACAGCCAGTGTCTGTGACAAAGGCCTCAGTACTCAAATATATAGGGAACTTCTACATTTAACTTAGTTCTCTCTATATTTAGGCAAGTCACTTAACCTCAATTGCCTGGCCCTCCCCCATCCAAAAAACCAAGCAAACAAAAAGGAATACTTGTGCTGTCCTTATGACTTACTTCAAAATCCAAATCCAGGCACAAAGACCAAAGCAATGATTAAATTTCTCAAAACTTTTGAGAGCTGCTGGACTTTCCAGCACTTAGTCCAGTGCTGTACACATAGTAGGTCCTTAATGTTTGCTGCGTTGAATAGACTTTGTGGTAATTCATTATTTCTACACATTTTGGTTTATATGAGGGTACAGGCAAAGGAGCATCTATGAGTTAACATTCACCTACTGAGGAACTGCTTTTCTTCCTTCCTTCCTTCCTTCCTTCCTTCCTTCCTTCCTTCCTTCCTTCCATTCCTTTCTTTCTTCCTTCCTTCCTTCCTTCCTTCCTTCCTTCCTTCCTTCCTTCCTTCCTTTCTTTCTTTCTTTCTTTCTTTCTTTCTTTCTTTCTTTCTTTCTTTCTTTCTTTCTTTCTTTCTTTCTTTCTTTCTTTTCTAAAGACTGGGTCTCCCTGTCTCATCCTGGCTTGAAGTACAGAGGCAGTTCCACTCTCATAGACCTGGAGGCTTAGAACTATTTTTTTCTGACTTGACTGGTTTGTCCCCCCTCCCTCTCCCCTTTGGGCAGCCCAGTGCCCTTCCTGTCTCCTCTTCTGAGGGCTGGCTATATAAATGCCCAACTTAGTGCTGACACCCAATTGACTTGGCCCACAGTAGCTCAGAACTCCTGAACTCGAGACACATGAGGCTTGACCTCCCTGACAGCAGGGACTCTAAGCATGTGCCACCATGCCTGACTTGTCAGCCATCTCCAAAGAATGCAATTTTGATGACCAAGATATTCTGGAATGTTGCTCATGAAGAAGGGCAGCATAGCATAGTAGATCGAGTATTGGTTTGGTGTCAAGAGGACCTAAGTTCAAATCCAGCCCCAGACACTTACTAGCTATGGGTCCCTGGGCAAGTCACTCAACCTTGTCCACCTTACTTTTCTCATCTAGGGATAATAGTAGCACCTATCTCACGGGGTGGTTGTGAGGACCAAAGGAAATAATATTTGTAAAGGGCTCTACAATCCTCAAGGCACTCTCTAAATGCTAGCCATTATTTCAAACTTGTTTACCAAAATGTGGAATCTACCATAATAAGCTGTGACCAATATTTTCTTTATCAACACCAGCCTTGTATGCTACACTTTTAAAATGATTGAATAATTTTGAAAAATGTTCTCTTGTTCAGGAAGGCTTTTGTAATTAATTAGAATTCAACTCAAGAAACTTGTAATTAATTGCCTATGATATGCTAGGCACTGTGCTGTGCCCTGGGGATACAAAGATAGAAAGTAAAGTTTTTGCCTTTAAGAATTGTATAGTCTACTATGAGAAGGATGGAGAGATGGTTCCCCTTGGCACATGCATCCTACCAGAATGAGCACCCTCCTAAATGGGTCTGCTACTAGACTTCCATTTGACAATAGTGATAGCGAACATTTATGTAGCGCTTACTGCATGCCAGGATCTGGCTGAGCACTTTACAATTATGATCTCATTCCATCATCACAACTGCTCTCAGGCAGATGCTCTTATTATCCCCATTTTATAGGAGAGCAAACTGAGGCAAACACAGCTAGTGGCATCTGAAGCCACTCAGGTCTGCCTGACTCCAGGCTCAGTGCTCTATCCACTGAGCCACCCAGCTGAAGAGGTACCAAGGCCACCGAGGTGGTACATGCCTGTAATCCCTGCTCCTAGAGAGGCTGAGGCTTGTGGGTGACTTTAACTCCAGAGTTCTGAGCTGCAGAAGGGCTAAAGCTGCCCTGATGTCCCCACTCAGTCCAACACCAATATGAGGCATCCCTTGGAGTTGGGGGGGATCATGAGGCTGTCTAAGAGGGAGTGAATCAGATCTGTTCTTCACTCCTCTCTAGACTTTGTTCCTGGCCCCAGAGATAGTCTCTGTAAAGCACAGTAACCTTCTCACCCTGGAAACTCACTTTATCCTTGGACTTCTCACCTTGGGAGCACCCTCTGCTGCTGCAGTCTTTCCCTCTGATTGACTGGTTGCTGCCAGAACCTCCATTTTAAGGAGGACACCCAGGCCAGCCGTGCCTTCCTTCCCCTCCAGGCTTCACTGCTGACCCTCCTCCAGGACTTTGGCCACAATGCCCCTTTGCCAGGATCCTTCACCCCTCACACTGCCCCTCTGCTTGTATGTGTTCTCTTTCACCATTAGACTGCAAGCTCCTTGAGGGCAGGGACCGTCTTTCTCTCTGCATATGTTTGTATTCCCAGCACAGTTCCTGGCACATAAGTGACTAACGAATGCTTATCGATTCGCCATGACAAGAAGTCGGAAATTGAACAGGCCAGTGTTTTTGTGCCAATTGATGGTGAGGCTGGTTCCATGAGCAGCCCCTGCATTTTGAGTCATGGTGACATGGGGAGACCCGGTCTAAAAGAAAAGAGGCACCCTAGTTTAATGAAATAAGGCTCTGACTTTGGAGTCAATAGTCTTGGATTTAAATGTCCAGTCACAGCTGAGTGGCTGTGGGCAGGTCATTTAACCTGTTTCCTCACCTATAAAATGGGAATCGTAGTGGAGAGAGAGAGAGCTGGTCTTAGATTGAGTCAGCAGGTTTGGATCTGGGGGTCTGCTCTGCCCACTTATTGATGGTCCAGGGATACTGGGCAAATCACTGAACCTGCCTGAGCCTCCACTCCCATTCTTACACTGGGTACAATAACAGTGCCTCCCTCACAGGGCTATTGTGTGAATCAAATGACCTATGAATGCCCTATGAAAACTTGCAAGTGCTCTGTACATTTGGGTTCTGAAAGTTATCATTTGTGCTCTTGACTTCTCAAGGTCATTAGAAGAAAAGGACTTTGTAATAGGAATAACCATAATAGCTTAAATCTGTGTATATATTGTGTAGAGAATATTACTATAATATGGTATGTATTATCTATAACAGTATCTAATATTATATATTATGTAAGTCTAATATGTTCTATACTATAAAACTTCAAAGCACTACACATTTATAGGCATGACGTACAAGACTTTGAAGTTTCTGAGTTGTAAGGTGTCTTACAAATCGGATTCATTCACTCATTAACCAATAAGCATTTATGAGTGACTACTTTGCCAGGCCTTCTTCCGACTGGATATTTCTGTCTATGTATGAGTGCATGGAGCAGAATCAAGACCCAAGACAAGAGAGCAGGCAGCGAGCACCTAGGAGTGAGGCTGAGACAGGCAGGCGGCCGTTAGACAGAAATTTGGGTCTTAATTGGATCCCACTGGTGACTCAGTCCTTTCCCCAGGTGCTTTTGTTATGTGTCTCTTGTGTAATTTTGTCAATACCAGGGCTGTTTGCCTTAGACCTCCTCGGAAGCAGGGGTGGGTACAGTGTTAAAACAGGTGCAGAAGGTGGTTAGAGGGTGGGAGGGCATGGGCCACCCTCCAGCAATGGCTGCCTGGAAGGGATTGATTCTAAGTCAAGCTCAAATTGTTGAAGGTTCAGCGCAAAGGAAAATGTCTAAGTGTGGAATCTTCCCAAAGCTTGAATGGATTGGCCACACAACAATCTAATAGCATCCTTTTTATGTGGAGGAAACATTAAAAATCATCCCCCAATGTATGTGTAACCCTACCCCTCTCTGAACTGGTTAAAGGATTATATTGATATGGATCTTGAAGTGCCTGAGGGGGCTTGTCAGCCCTGTTTGTATTTTGCAGAGGATGCTGGTGGGAGCCTCAGTGAGAAGGAATAAGGGGAGGGCTCCCCCTGCCTACCCCGCCTTCTTTGATGGAGGAGGGGAGCCCTCTGCTGGTGAGCTGTCAGCAGCCAGACAGAGGGTTACTGGCCATCTGGGAGCATCGTCATCGCGGCTATAGGAGCGTGCAACTAAAGGCATGCTGGAAGATGACAAGGGGGAACACATCCTCAGGCTACAATGACAAGATCTTGCCACTGTCCTGGGCTGGGGAGGCAGCACTTCCTTCAGAAAGGCCAACTTAGGGCCTTAGGCGTCCATGCCTAGAGATCTGGTGAAACGAGCATCTAAAGGACCATTCCAGAAACGCAGGTCTGACCATGTCTGTCCCCTGCTTAAGAAACTCTTGTGGCTCCCTGCTGCCTTGGGGATAAAATGTAAACTTCTGCTTGGGATCGAAGCCCTTTCACAATCTTCAGCCTACCTTCCAGACTTACTTGTTCATCCAGACTTACAGACTTAGTTCACCTGCATTCATACTCCATAGACTATATTGTATTGTACTATTCAATTTCTACTCCCCATACATGACATTTTACCTTCCCCTCTCCACACTTTTGCCCAGACTCTGTCCCTTGAGCCTGGAGTGCCCTCTCTAGTTCTCTTCAAAGCTCAGGACAGTGCCCTGATACCTCCTAGGTTTTCCCCAACCCCTCTTGCCCCCCCCTGCCAAGTTACTAAGGCCCTTCCTCTAATATTACTTTGTATTTACTTTGCATATGTTTTTATATGGCCTTGTCTTGAAGCCTATACTTTGTATTTACCTATATGTATGCATAGAGTTACTCTCTATAGCGCTTAAGGTCTTGGAGGGCAGGGACTGACTGTTTTGGGTTTTGTCTGTGTCTAGCACTATGCCTGGCACTTAGTAAATGCTTAGTAACGAATGCATTATTTTAATGAATGAATGAATCTGGAGGACAGGCAGAAGGGCCAGACTGTAGTTCAGAAAAAATATGGTGAGTCACCAGTGGGGTAGAAGGGTCTGAACTCATGAGGCTAGTGGTCAATGGACACTGTGGTCTCTTGAGGGACAGTGATGCCACATTTGCCATAGCCTGAATGTCTCAAATGATACTAGTAACCATCTGGCCCAGCTGTGCATTAGGCCTGGATCCCTTCCTGAGAGAGGTGACCCTGAGAAAGGCAGGGGAACCCAAAAGCCTGGTCAAAGAGAAGCCATCTAGAGACTTCAGTGCCCAGGACCCTGGCCCGCATGTATAAACTATAGAGGTCCCTGTCACTTTGTTCAGTGGTATAGACAGCAAGAAGTCCAGCAGCAAGACATTTTCTCTGACTAAGTGAGAGAATGTTTACCTAGGGTTGGGGAGCTACAGAGTGTGGACAGACCAAAGCCTTGATTGCCTCTAGGCCTCAGAACATCATTTCACCAAGAGGTAAGTGTGAGATGGAGAAGTCATTTCCAAGGCAGCCATCTTGGAGCACAGAATCACTGCAGCAGGGGGGACTTCTATGAGGCGGGCTGGGTCCCAGGCCATTGAAGTATTTGGGGGGATTTAGGAAGCAAGTAGTGTTTTTTTTTGGAGGGGGGAAGGCAGGGCAATTGGGGTTAAGTGACTTGCCAAAGGTCACACAGCTACTAAGTGTGTCAAGTGTCTGAGGTCAAATTTGAAGTCAGGTCCTCCCAACTCCAGGGCCGGTGCTCTACTCACTGTGCCATCTAGCTGCCCCAGCAAGTGGTGTTAAAAGGGGACTGATCTGTAGCTTTTTAGACCACCTCCTGGAGAGGAGACCCACAGGGGACAGGCAGGGTCACCATGGGATGGAGGGAGTGGCAGTGGCTGCTGAACCTCAGGCATAGAATCCTAGATCTGAATCTGCAAGGTACCTCGGGGAGACCCTCTGTTTTACAGATGAGGAAACTGAGGACCGGTGAGGTAAACTGACTTGTCCAAAGTCACACAGATAGTAAGCTTTAGGGGCAGGATTTGAACCCCAGGTTCTTCCACTCAAGAGACAGTACTTTTCCCACAGCACCCAAGTGCTACCATGTAGTTCCATGATCATCTCAGTCATTGAGGAGGAAGGAGGTGGGGTGGAGGGAAACTCCATGACGATAATATTGCTCCTTGGCCTTAATTTCCCCTAGATATAGCTCTCCTGCTATATTCTTCCTTCAGATTCTGTGGGGGATGACTGGCATCTCAGCTCTCCCACAGGAGCAGCATGCTTCCCCCAGACCCACAGAGGGGCTAGTGCCATCACCTCTAAGACTAGACTACCAGTCAAAATTACCTCCCCGTGCTGAGAGTATTACATGTGCTATAACAACGTGCTCCTGAGAGGAGCAGCCTGGGACAGCCCACCTTACCGAAGCAGTCCCCAAACAGTCAGAGTCAGGAATGTTAAGGAGAGAGGCAGGGAATCTCACTGAGGCACACCTAACTGGTTTTCCACATCTGATGTCACAGGCAGGGAGACTCCAGTTAGCAAAGTCACATGAGTTCCAGAAAAGTCCAGAAAAAGGTTAGAGCATCAGGAAGAAGGAGAGAATATGTCTAGAGCAAAGGCCCAAAAAACCCTAGAGATTCTGCTGGATTACTGGAGTTGGTCTGACCATAGCAACTAGCAGTAATCTAGCTCTTGAAAGTTTGCAAAGTCTTTTCTAAAAGGTTTGTGAGCCCTTTAATCCTCACAATCACCCCGGGAGGTAAGTGCTATGATTATCAGCTCCATTTTACAGATGAGAAAATCAAGATAATTAAAGGGGAAGTGGCTTGCCCAGTGTCACACAATTAAGTGTCTTACAAGGGATTTGAACTCAGGTCTCTGACCACTCAACAGCCCTTAGCTTTCCATTAGCATGGAAAGCAGGTGTGGTGGTGGAGTTAATTAGGTGGGACAATTTATAGAGTCATAGATTATAGAGCTAGAGCTAGAAAGGACCTTTGAGATCATCTTGTCCAATTCCACCACGTTGCAGAGGAGGGCACTGAACCCCAGAGTAGTTCCTAAGATGCTTCAGAGCTGGGATCTGATCCCAGATTTCCTGACTAAATCAACATGCATTCACCATGTAATCTCCACAAGAGTATCAATCCACCAATCAATCAATGAATCAATAAACATTTATTAAGTACTGACTATATGTCAAGCACTGTGCCTGGCACTAGCGATATTAAAATAAAAACAAAACAGTACCTGCCTCTATACAGCAGCTAGGTGGCATAGCACTGGCCCTGGGGTCTGGAAGACCTGAGTATAGATCCAGCCTCAGACAATTACTAGCTGTATGACCCTGGGCAAGTCA
This sequence comes from Trichosurus vulpecula, assembly GCF_011100635.1. Lineage (NCBI taxonomy): Eukaryota > Metazoa > Chordata > Mammalia > Diprotodontia > Phalangeridae > Trichosurus > Trichosurus vulpecula. Next base: position 10,966,146 of record NC_050577.1, read on the forward strand.
CTCGAACCTATTTGCCTCAGTTTTTTCATCTGTAAAATGAGCTGGAGTAGGAAATGGCAAACCACTGCAGTATCTTTGCCAAGAAAACCCCATAGGGGTTCATGGAGAGTCAGACATGACTGAAAGGACTCAACAATAACCTGCCCCTAAGAAGCTTACATTCTACCAGGAGAGATGACACAGACATGTAGTAGTGCATGCAAAATAGGTATGAGCTGATTGGTAAGGGCACTAGCCTCCCTCCTCTTTTGGAGGGGAGGGGATCAGGAGAGGCTCCATGTAGAAGGTGGTGAGCTGAAGCTTGAAGGAAATGAAAGATTCTAAGAGGTGGAGGTGAGGAGGGGGTCTGTAGGGGCAGACTTGGCAAAGTCAAAGTCACAGAAACTGGAAAGGAAGTTCTGGGTTTAAAGAACAGTCTGAAAGCCAGGTCAGGCTCTAAGTAGGTGCTGTCCAGGTTGCCATGAGCCTGGACAGTCAGCCTCTACTTCAACTGCTCTTCAGGACAATGCAACCTCTTTAAAACTGGCCCATGGACCAGAATCTTTGGTCTTTCAAAATTCTGTTTCAATGGCTAGAGCTTTGGGGAAAGGGGCCAGTGACTGCTCCGGGTAACCTTGTTTACAAGAGAAAACTCTGGCAGGCAGAGCTTTGTAAAAGGAGGTTTAGCTGGTAGATTTTATTTTTCCATCACATGCACTCCTCTTTTGAGTTGTCCCCTCTCCCTTTCTGAGGATTTTATACCAAAGAATTTTAAAGAGCAGAAGGAAAAAAAATCAGCAAAATTAATTAAACACTGAAAAAATATTATCATATGCGGTGTTGCAGATCTGTGGAGTTCCAACTCTGCCAAGTAGTGGAGAGGGCGCTCTTCTTCCTTCCATTATGGTCAAGCTTGTTCTTTATAACTTCATGATATTTATTAAGTATCTACCATGGAGCACTCGCTGTGCTAATGTCTTTAGTCATTCCCAGCTTAGTGAGCATCTACTATGCTACCAGCTCTTTGTGATCTCTCAGGTGCCTCTGCAGCAGTATTCAGTTCAAACTTGGCTTCCCAAGAGAAGGAGTGAAAAAGGAAGGTGCAGGAGTTGGCAGTGGCACCCCTCAAAGTACCAAAGGCCTGCAGAACAGGATGGGAGTGGTCCTTACCGTTATCCCGTCCTTCAGGGAAAGAGGAAAAAGGAAAAGCCATGAAAAGAGAGATGGGAGCACAGATCTCTGTAGATAGGGCTTGAAGTTGTATGTAACAGCCAGACTTAGGGAGAAGATGCAATCATGTGATTTTGGAGATGTTGACAACCACGAGAGATGTCAACAAATGGAAGAAGACTATTCTTGATTTCTCTGGAGTGGGCCATTTGGCTCTATATGGATCTAAGAAAGCTGAATCTCAAATCCCTTCCTTGCTAATAAAGGGAAGGGTGAGGGGAGAGAAGACTTAAGAGATGCTTTTAATTTGGATTTTACAGCAGTGGTCAGCACCATGGACAGGGCTAGGGGTGACGCTGAGAGCTTTGAGGTGCTATAACAAGAAACAAAACAAAACCAAACTAAAAATAACCCTAGCTACTGACCTCAAGAATCTTGCATTCTACTTAAGGGTAGAGAGACAACATTGACACAGATAACAGAGAGCAGAGACTGAGTGAAAGAGAGAGACACACACAGAGACAGACAGAGAGACAGAGAGAGATAGAGACACAGAAAGACAGACAGACAGAGACAGACAGACAGATGGAGACAGAGACACAGAGAGACAGAGACAGAAAGACAGAGAGACATAGGCAGAGAAAGAGAGAGAGAGAGACAGAGAAAGACAGACAAAGACAGACAGAGACAAAGAGTGAGAAAGACAGAGACAGACAGATACAGACAAAGAAAGAGACAGAGACAGATACAGACAAAGAGATAGACAGAGAGAAAAAGAGACAGAGAGAGAGAGAGAGAGAGAGAGAGAGAGAGAGAGAGAGAGAGAGAGAGAATAGCAAGGAATGTTTAGGGGGCCAGGAATGGCAAGAGTACTCCAATGGAGGGTGTATGAGGGGTTCAAGAAAGGAGGTGACACCACACCCAAGCCTTGAATAAATAAGAATGACCTGTTATTGCAACTTCCCAAATTCCAAAAGACCCAGCTTTGGGGGCAGAAGTGTAGAGAGGGAAGGATTACAGAACAAAAACAGTTAAAAAGAAGGAAGAAGTCACTAGATACCAAATAATTAAATCTGAATAAAATAGATTATTCTAAGCCATTCTAACCCAGCAGTAATCTTCTCTGCTTCCTGCAGACTACATATAAGCAACTGTCAACTGACTATCTCTGAAAAACAACATTAGGATTTGGGAGGCATCTTAATAAATAGTAACTAAAGCTGCCCTGAGAAGAACATCATTAATCATGCCATCTGATAAAAGGCACTGTCAGGTTCACATTTAGAAACTCACATATTGGGCTGAGACCAAATTCCAGTAAGCAGTTATTTATGTGCATTTGAAATCAAGAAAAGTAGGATATCTTTGTTTGATAAAAATCTCAAACTGATGCTGACATGCATAGATCTTCCCAAATTTTCATATATCTAAAATCTCTTTGTTTGTCCTCTGATGCCTACTGGGAGATTTTCACTATATTGGAGCATTCAGGTCATGCTTGGTGTTTTGTCTTCCAGTGTCTCATCTCACCTTGTATTCTGCTGTAGGTTATCTTTTGACTCAATAATCCAATGCAACAAACATTTATGGAGTGCCTCCTGTGTGCAGGACACTCTGCTCATTGCTGGGGGTGAGACAAGGTTGAGCTAAGACATAGATTACTGTTCTTAAGGAACCATCATTCTCCTGGAGGGTAGGACACAAAGACAGATAGCTACAATAAAAGATAAGTGCATTAAAAAGAGGCAAAACAAAATCCCAGGATCATAGATTTGGAACTTTAAGGAAGTTTAGAGATCATCTAGTCCAAGTCCTTCATTTTACAGCTGAGGAAGCAGAGAAAGGTTAAGTGACATTTTCAGATTCATAAAGCTAGAAAGGGTCAGAAGATAGAATGTGAGCCTTTATGGCTCCAAATCTAGCACACCAGCCAGTATTCTATACTGCCCCAAGTCCTAGATGAGATCTGAGGGAGTCATGTCATTAGGAGACCGAAGGATCAGGGAAGGTTTCAGAGATGGTATGCCATTTATTTGACAGAGAAAGAGAGGAAGGGATGGTGTTCCAGGCAGAGTAAATAGCCCAAGTAAAGACAAGGTATTGAAACATAAAAGCATTGTGTTCAGAGAGCCGAGAATAGCCTAGAACAATCAAGGCTTCTCCAACTTTTTCCATTCATGACCCCTTTTCAAGTTTTGGCAGCCTTTGTTGGCATTGTGTGGCTTGAGGGCATGCACAGTGAAAAGTGTGCATGCTTTGTGTCAAGAACCAGAGGCTCAGTGAAGTTGCGCATGCGACATGGGCAAGTGCTGCTCAGAACCTCCTCGGATTCATTGCACGTTTGATTTTAAATGAAGTTTTGATTGCTGCACATTCAGAAACCTTTCACTGTTGCCACATTTTTTCACAACTTCATGGGTTCATGTTTAAGAAATGCTGGTCTAGATTGGTTGGAGAGGACCAATATGAGATAAACCTGGGAAGGGGCTTAGGCCAGAATATGGAGGGTCTTAAAAGCCAAGAAGAAAAGACACTATTAAAGAGGCAATAAGGATTCACTCAAGATTTTTGAGCAGAAGAATGACTTGATGAGATCTGTCTGAAAGAAAGATTGTTCTAGCAGTCATATGTAGAAGAATGAATGGGAATGAGGAGACGGTGGGGATAGGAAGAGCTTTTAGGAGTCTATTGCAATTGTCTAAATAGGAGGTGATGAGTATCTGAACCTGGGTGGTGGTCATGGAAGCAGAAAGAAGGGAAAGATGAAAGAAATATTGTGGAGGCAGAATCAACAAAAATGAAAAAAAATCTTCCTGCAGTGGTATGAAGATGGAGTGGAATGAGGACAAAACAAAAGTGGGAGGATGTGTCAGGAGGCACCAGTCCAGGCAGGTGATAATGAGGCCTCAGACTATAGAGACAGAAGTGGTACTAGGGAGAAGGAGGTAGATTCAGGATCTATCAAAGAGGCTGAAATGATGGCATCTAGGACTTTCCCACCGTGTTTCATCTGCCTTCTCCTTCTGCCTCATCACTCCACCCACCTTCTACTATTGGAGAATTAATCCTGGAATGTCTACTTTGGGCAAAAATCCAGACTTTCATTCTCTGGACTCTACACTCTGTGCCCAAGTAGGCACCCCTTCCTTATCCTTTTTAGTTCCCTTTTATATGTAATTTTCCCCCATTAGAATGTAAAATCCTTGAGAGAGTAGGTTGCTTTTCTTTTGCTCGTATTTGTATCCTCAATGCTTGGCACAGTGTCTTTTACATAGTATGAGCTCAATAAATAATTGTTCACTTGATTTGATAGTTGGATGGATATAAGACATGAGGGAAGTTGAATAGTAGAAGACAGCAGATAGGTTACAAATGGGGACAGGGAGGACCAGGCAGGGCTAGAGGGTAAGACACTCAGATTGGTTTTAGACATGCTGAGTTTTAGGGGCTGGTGAGACCTTCTAGTAGAGATTCCTAGATGGTAGTCAGAAACGTGGACTCAACAGTGGAACTGGAGATGTTGGAGTCATCTACATAGAGTGAATGAAATGACAAAGAGAGAAAGAGTGTATATAAAGACGATCTACATTAAGGGATTGGGAGGGGGCAGTTATGAGCCTGCGAAAGAGAAAGAGGAGGAAATAGAAGAGATCTAGAAGAAAACCAGAGTGCTAAGGAAGAAGAGAATATTGAAAACAGGCTGATTGCCGGTGTCTGAGCCTCAGTGTCTGGAGCTGTCAACAAGTCAAGGCAGATGATGACTGAACATACTAAAGGCCATTGGTGATTAGGTCATAGGACCACAGATTTAGAGCTAAAGGAAGCTAAAGGCCATCTAATATCTCCCATTCCCCTTCATTTTACACTCAGTCAGTCAATTAGCATCTATTAAGTGCCTTCTACGAACCAGACACTATGCTAAGCTGGTAAGGCATATGACAAGGGAATTTAAATGACTGACCTAGGGCCATTCAGGCAGTCAGTGGCAGATCTGCGATTCAAACTTTGTCTCCAAATCCTAGGATTTTGCATGTAGTTAATTAATTGCACTGGACATCTCCTCTACTAAGGCTCTCCTCTGAAGCCTCATCGTGGCTGGTAGGTGGTCAAAGGCTATTCCAGACAGTCCTAGGCCTGACCAGTGCTATCAGGCTGGAGAATCTGTGCCTACTGACCAGGTGTTATCTCAGGACTGGCCAAGCTATTTTTGGAGAGATTGATAACCATACGCTAGCAACTAGATAATGATTTTTGGTCATAGCAACTAAGGAACTAGCTATTAAAGGGAGCTAAGGATTCTATCATTGTCAGTGGAGGAAGTAGATGTTCTCATACGATGAAATCACAGGTATTAGGAAGTATTAAAATAAGCTTAGTGTCTGGCATATAGAAGATCTCCTGCTAGACTCTCTGAGGATAAGAATATGTATCATGTGAGATACCTTGATAGATCTAACAGTAGAGATAACTTGTTTGATGACCCTCTGATTTTAACACCAAGACATAAAGCAGAATGAGATGTTCCCCAAAGGTGTTTATCTCTGTCATAGAGGATGCCCTTGCAGGGTTCAAGGTAAAAAGGGATTTCCTATAGGTGATGAAGTCCTCCACTTGCTCCTCTTTGAGAAGCATTTGAGAGTCTTTCAAATGAGATCTCTGATTACTCAAAGGGCTTTGGGCTACCTGTACATATAGGAAACCTCACATGTATTGAAAATGTCTGTTTTTCGGACTAGGATTATTAGATGGACAACCTATAAAGATGTTCCATCAGTACACATATTTTGAACCAAAGCTGTTCATGGAAAATGAGCTGGGTCCAGAGTTGAACTGAAACAGGAAGGAGAGCTAGATAGCAATAACAAAACATTGGGGAAGTCATGCCAATTTTAATAACCCCTAAACCTCTCCCTGAAACAAAAGTTCACACTTAGAAGTGGCTTTATGGGTACAAATGCTAAAGTAAAACAGTTTTCAAAGAATTCAAGTCCAGAGTCTCCCAAAGGGCAATATAGAATTGCACAGTATGCATGAGTAGGCAGCAAATCATTAATAAAGAAGTTGGCATAAGTGAATCAGTGTAGAGGATGCCATCAGAGTGATGTATGTCTAGAAAAGAAAGTGGGATGGTCATGGGGTGAGAACAATGAATGATTAATTAATGGACAGGCTGTAAATTCCGTGGGTATTAGCACAATGTCAAGAGCTCTAGAGATGGATAGATAGATAGATAGATAGACAGACAGACAGGTAGATAGATAGATAGATAGATAGATAGATAGATAGATAGATAGATAGCATATGTTTCAGGCACTGTGCTAAATGCAAAGGAAAGAAATAGAAGCAAATAATATGGTCCCTGCCCCTAAGGAGCTAATGTTTTAATAAAGGAAGACTCCACATAGAAAGGGGAACTGGAGAGCAGGGTGGGGGCAAGGGTATACTATATTTATAGCAGAATCACTTAGAGGTGACTGAAAAGTGAGTTGGATGCCTGAATCTTGGCAAGGTGAGATGAAACCTCATCTATCAGGAAACAGGGTGGTCACAAAGTCCAAGTGTCTAGTGGGAAGGAGGTGAAGATGAAGGTATCAATGGAGGTAACATGGCTTGAATTTCCCAGAAGATCATCCTACCATGTTGGGTGGATTCCAACTCCCTAATAAGGTTTTTAAGGATAACTTGGAAAAGAATCTATATTGAGAAGCATACATCATAAGAGTATTGGCTGAAGGAACTGGGATGTTTAATCTAGAGAAGTGAAGACTTGTAATTGGGGGCAGGGGCGCGATAGTTATCTTTAAGTATTTGAGCTGTTGTCATGTAGAGGATACATTCCACTTTTTCTGTTTGGCCTCACAGAGAAAAACAAGGAGAAATGGAAAGAAGCTGGAAAGAGGCACATTTTGGATTGATTCCAGAAGAAATTCCAAAAAATTCAAATTGTCTAGAAGTGGAAGAGTCTGCCCCAGGAGGAAGTCAATTCTTTGTCATTGGAGGTTTTCAAACAAAGGTCAAATGACCACTTGTGAGATACAATATGTATGAGGTTCATCAGTGTCATGTGTTACACAAGATGACCTCAGATATCTAACTCTCCAGTTCTCTTTCTATGACTTGGTCACTCTGTGGTCACTTGCATGGAGTGTGATATGCACCATTGGAAAGACTCCCTACCTCCCAACCCTATTGATGAGATCAAAGATCCATCAAAGTGTCAGAGTATGTCTCTCAAAGAACTTGCAGTCTAGTGGGGGAGACAAGATGTGAACATATAAAAAGATAACTAACAGTGTAAGGCAGTACATAAATATACATGGTAATTGATCTAGGTAATGAGTCATTAAAGACAGGGACCATTGAAAGCAAGGGATATTAGAGGTGGATCTTGGGGTGAAGGATGGGTAGGATTCGGCTAGGCAGAAGAAAAAGGAATTGGCATTTCAAGAAGGGAATAGTGCATTAAGAACAACTTTAAGTGAATAAGTCATTTTAACTATTATAAATATCCAAATTAACTATAAAGGACATATGAAGAAAGATTCTATCTGCATCCAGAGAGAGAATTGATAAATGCAAGTATGTATAGAATAAACATATGTATAGAATAAATAGATGTGTATACGTATATATTTGTGTGTATGTTTATATGTATGTGTACATGTATATCTATATATGTATATATGTATATGTATGTGTATATATACATATGTGTGTATACACACATATGTACATATATACATGCACACACTATATATATATACACACACACACACACACACACACATACACACCTATTTGTGTCTACTGGTGGCTTCTTCTGGAGCAGGGAGGGGGGAAGGGAAGACAAAAGGGAAGATAAAATAGGCAATTTACGTGATAATTTTGTTGCATGTTTGAAAGGAACAGCAAGTTGGGCATAGTAGATTTGCAGTTTATTGTACTATGTTATGGAAATGCTTGTTTTATTCAACAAATTAAAAATAAAATAATTTTTCAAAAAAGAAACAGTGGGGGAGAATGACATAAAGGTAGGTATGTATAAAACATGTACAGGGAACAGCAAGTATATTAGTACAGTTAGAGCAGAAGTTTCATGTTACAGAGGGGAATCCATGAAGTTGCTAATGTCCTTGGCAAGGCTAACACCCCAACTTCTGCCCTTGATCCCACCCTTCCCTATCTTCTCTGGTCATGCTCTACAATCATCCCCAACCCATTTCTCTTATTCCAAAACCTCCCTCTACTTGCATATTGTCCGATGCCAATAAGCAATATTAGGTCTGCCTTCTCTTTTTTCATAGTATTTTAACAGGTTTACCACATCTTCAACCAATCCTTATATGACAGTATCTTCATTTTGCTCATAATCCTGTTTTCCCTCTTTTGACCAGTTTGAATGTAAGACACAGAACAGAGCCTAAAATCACAATGTTCTAGGGACCTCAGGGTTTTTTTCATACTATCCATACATATATCAAAGGAATCTCCTTTATACCAGACCCAATAAGTAGTCACCCAGTCTCTGCTTGGAGACCTCCAAGGATTCACCATTTATCCAGGCAGCCCATCCCACTGTTGGACAGCTTTAATTGTTAGGCAGGTATTTTTTATATGAAGTCTAAAGTCAGCTCTTTGAACCTTCCGTTCATTGCCCTAGTTCTGACCTTTGATGCCAAACAGAAGATATCTGATTATTTTTTGATAGAACAGTTCTTTGGATATTTTAACACAGCTCATGCCCCTCTCCTCCTCCCAATCCCCGAGTCTTCCCTTTTCTAGACCAAGCATTCCCATTTTCTCATATGACATGGACTCAAAGTCATTTACCATCCTGGCTGTCCTCCTCTGGACACTCCTCATTTGATCAAGGTCCTCCTGAAATGATGCTGCCCAGAAATGAATACAATACATGAGATGAAATCTGGCTAGAGCAGAGAGCAGCAGGACGGTTACCTTCCTTATTCAGATGTTCTGGTGTATGCCTCCACTAATGCAACTTATGAGAGCATTAGCTTTTTGAGCTGCTGTCATGTCATTTTGAACTTAAAACCCCAAGATCTTTGTCAATGAATCTATTGCCTTGCTGCATGGCCTTCTCTTGTACTTGGGAAGTGCATTTTTGGACCCAAGTATTCAATTTCATCTTATTCAATTTAACCCATTATTTTAGACTGTCAAGATTTTTATGGATCCTAACCCCATCATTATAAGTGTTACCCATTCCTCCCAGTTTCTTGCCATGTGTGGATATGATGACAGACATAACGTCTTTGGCTTCCTTCCTTCCTTCCTTCCTTTCTACCTTCCTTCCTTCCTTCCTTCCTTCCTTCCTTCCTTCCTTCCTTCCTTCCTTCCTTCCTTCCTTTCTTCCTTCCTTCTTCCAACATCAGTTCCCTGGGACATTCCACTATAAACTTCCTGTCAAATTGTATCAGCTTATTAATTACTGTGCTGTGATTTTGGTCATTCAATTAGTTTCAAACTGACCTGTCTGATTATTATCAGCCTGCATCTTTCCATCTTGTCCTGAAGAAAACTTTTGCCCAATGTTTTGCCAAGACCTAAATATATTATACCTACGTCATTGCCATGGCCTGCCAGGTTAGAAACCCTGTAAACAAAGGCAGTTAGCTTAGTCTGGCATGGTATCTTCTTCATGAAACCACGCTGCCTCTTTGTGATCTCTACCTCACTTTCCATATTCTTACAGCACATCCTTTTAAAAATAATATGTTTGAGAAATTTGTCTGGTATTCATCAAAGTCAAGCTCATTGGTCTATAGTTCCAATTATATGAAAATTGACTTGCATTTGTCCTCTTCTAGTCTTGCTATACCTCTCACCTTCTCTGAGATCTTCAAACAATCACCAATAGCAGCTTAATAGAAATTCTTCCAATGTTCACAAGGACATACTTCACATGGAATTTTGAACTCATGAAGGCCAGCACCATGCTGAATGACTTCTTATCTTGGGATTCTACTCCATGACGTCCAGTTTAGATTTATTTTTCTGCATCCAAAGTTCATTCTCTTTGGCAGAGAAAGCAAACATGAAATGAGAGGTGAGTATTCTTTTCCTTGTGTATGAAGTGTATTTTTTAGACCTATATTCTAGTTATGAGTTTTATTCCTCCGAGCTTCAGTAATACGTAGGAAGCTTAATTTTCTTCCTTTTTTGGACCCTCATTCGCTATGTTTACTACTCACATTTTGTGCCTCTGCACACAGACATCTGAAGCCATACCTTTTATTGATGGATTTCTTCATGCTGGATGATATCTCTCACAAATGGCTAGTTTTTCTTCCTAGTTTCATTCTTCCTATGCTGCACTTAACATATTCTCCATGGTCCCAGTCTTAGAAGATCAATGATAATCATTTTCTTCCACTCTCTTCCTTTTAAATTTACAGCTATCTTGATTAAAATCACAAGATTAATGGCAAATAGGTTGAATTGAATTGCAAATGAAGAAATTTGTACACAGAGAGTTTACATGACTTATCCAAAGTTTCACAGCCAGATCATGACCATATCATGGTCCCGTTTCCTATGCTGTGCACACTCTATAGTTCTAGCCTTGCTGTAGTGTGGGAGGCAATATGTAGGTAGTGCCAGCCTTCATTCTCTGCAAGTTGAATCTTATTAGGACAAACTTTGAGAGATAGTAGTTTCTCTTTTTCTGTGGAATATTCTTTGAGATAAGCTATTGCTTATGAAATATCCATTGGCTATTGATTTGATCATAGGACCAATGGATTTAGAGCTCAAGGCAACCTTAGAGATTATTTTAGTTAATTCTCCTTATTTTACTGATGAGTAAGTGGAGGATTAGAGAGTCTAAGAAATGACTGGTCCACTGTCACACAACTATGAAGTAAGAGGCAGGAAAACATTTTCAACATGTGCCACCTCTTCCTCTTTCCTTTGGCCGGTATCCCAACGAGTACTGTACTCACTGGCACTGCTTTACTGCAAAAGTTCTCTGGGGAAGCAACTTGAATATCTGTCTCAAGTATAGAATGACTCCCATACTTTCCAGTTGATTCTTTCACCCTTTCAGATTCTAGCCCCAGTAGTCACAAGGCAACATTGGCTTGGTGCTCTGAAGAAAAGAAACCCTGTCACTTGGTTCTGAAAGGAGAAAAGAAAATGGTTGTTTTTTAAGCGAAATAACTGCTTTCCCTAAACATGTGCACAGTTGATCAAATGCGGGCTGTTTAGGTGGCAATTACCACTCTTTGATAGGCTGTCAGCTCCTGTCACAACACCCGTTGCAGACAGGGACAGATTTAGATGTCCTTCATGACAGCTCCGTGTGGGCTGTGAGTGGCTGGCAGTTACATTTCAATCACAGAGAGCGTCTGTTTCTTTCTTGGGGCTCAGGCTGGTTCATTAGGCGGAGTTTCTTTGTGCCTTTCATCTCGATTCTGTCACTGGCAGGGGCCTCAGCTCCACTGATGAACATCTCCCTGCCTCCCATTTTCCTTTATGCATAACAGTCATTTACGAGACTCTTGAAAGAACAGTAACTCATGGAGTGTCCTGTGGGGAAGGATGCTTTTGAATGGGCCTCATGATTGTCTGTGGTGATTACAGTTGTGGGCTGGCTGCGGATGTCTGGTGAGATGACTCTTGGAAACATGTCATCTTACACATGGATGCACAGCTGGCAAGGAAGTAAATCGTGTTGAGGGAAACAAAGATGAGAATGAGAAGACAAACTAGGATGTGGAAACAAACCATAATTCTATGTTTTGTGTGAGACTCATGAGCACACTTTAGGAAAAAAAGACTTGGCAATTTCGTTGACTTTTGGCCCCTTATCGCAAAGATCTTTATCGATAAGAAATAGGGACATTTTAGGATGGCAGGGAAAGGATTTGGGAGAATTCCTGGGGAGAAAGTTCCTCCTACTAGTGCAGGTCCTCACCCTTTCTGCAGTGTAGTGCCTTAGGGAATTATCAGGAGCGCTGAGAGGCGAAGTGACTTACCCAGGGTCACACAGCCACTGTGTGTCAGAGGCTGGATTTGAAATGAGATCTTGCAGGCTTTGAGGCTTCTCTCTAGTCTCCACACCCCAAAGATAATGCCCACATAACACTTGACATTCTCACTGAGTCTCCTGAAGTCCCTGTGAGATTGAGTGCGCACTGGGCAGTTGCCATTTTACAGTCTCAGAGGGCCTTGTCCAAGGCCACCCAGACAGTGGGAGAACCAGGACTTGAATCCAGGTTGTTTGACTCTATGTCCAATGCTCTTTCTGTGAGGTTTAAGATGCCTCTTTTGATTCGTTGACTCCTTCCCTGCTATGACAGCCTACGCCATATACAACAAGGTTATGAAATACGTTCCAAACATTCCAAACCATCCCGAGGTTATGAAATAATTCCAAAGGCGATGGCTATGTTAATGTTGATGTGAGGCATTTGGCGGTCATTTGATGGCCCTTTTTTGGTGGTAGACAATAAAGAATAATCTAAGGAGATCCCAGACGAGAAGTGTATTTATGGGACTGTAGAAATGAGCCACTGAAGTATAGAGCCATCATTTGAATGGCTTTCCAGTCAGTGTCCTGCCAATAAACCCACACTGCTATGAATCATTGAGTACGATGATCTCAGAAGAAGTGGAATCATAAACCACTCAAATGGCAATGGAAAGATGTGCTATGAGATTGTGAAGTGGACGTACATGGGGACAGAATGTGGCGTACATTTTCAGTTGCCACAACTTTATTGGATGTTTTTATTTCACTGGTTTTCTTTGTTTCAAGGAAAGGTTCAATTCCAGTGTAGTGGTGGTGATGGTGGTGGTATATGATGGGTGAGCAGGGTGTAGCCATGATAGAACAATAAAAGGCATTGATAGAGTGTATTGAAAAAAGAAAGATGCCTGTTGGAGTCAATTACCAAAAGGTTCCTTGAGTTTGAACCAGGGCATGAAAGATGTGATCCGGGCACATGGCCCTGAATGGAAGTAGTAGAGTTCCATAGTGAAGATATGAAATAATCGGTGGAAAATTCACCTGGTAACAGACTGATAAACAGACACCCCAGAGACTTGAAAAGATCACGGGGAGATGGGTTGAGATCTGCACCATTAGAAAAACCAACTACCACCAATCATGAAACCCTTTAAGTATTCAAACTGGATTTGAAAGAAGCCCTCAAACTAAAGAAATCATGGGTCTTTCAAAATACCATTGTAAATCTCATGAGGGTAATGTTTTCTTAAGACATATTATATAGCAAGGAAAAAGATAGAGTCCTAGTAAAGCTCAAGGCTACCTCCATCACCATTATTTTCTCACCATTGGAACTTTGGACTCCATTCCTGGGAAGGTGGCTTATGTTAGGCAAGTTCTTGTCTTATCTTGCTTGCACCCAAGATTCTCAGCCACTTTCCAGCCACTATTTTCAAACCATGGTATCTGCATGCCATTTATAATCCTCCCCCTACCTTTCATTTCTCTGGATCAGTAATGAGCAGCATTGAGATCAAGGACTGTCTTTTGCCTTTCTTTGTATCTACAAAGCTTTTCAGAGAGCCTGACACATAGTAGGTGCTTAATAAATACTTGTTGATGTGGCTTGTTGACTTTGATTATAGACCTTTTGTCACTCAGCTATTACTGGCTTAACAAAGATATTTATGTTTCACTTACATAAAAAGTGTGATTTCAAACCTGTCTCAGTATTTGATGCAGGAGCATGAACTTTATCCATTCTTAAGATGCAAAAGAAGAAATGGCCCTATTGAAGACTAGAAAGATTCAATGAAGATCTTCCTAAAATTTACTAGGAAGTATTCCCATATTGTCTTTTGCTCATTTGATCCATCAATCTGTAAGATTGGGGGTATTCTGGGTAGAAGGTTTGCCAGACTACCATAGTTCTTACAGCAAAGATCATAGGATCACATGTTTAAAGCTGGAAGGAACTTGAGGCAACCTAGTTGTACTTCTTCATTTTACAAATGAAGAAACTGAGGTCTAGAGAGACAAAATGACTTCTCCAAGGTCATGAAGGTAAGAGAGGCAAAATCTGAATCCCAGTTCTCTGGCTCGAGAGCTAATATTCTTTTGAATGTACCACATTGCCTCTAATGATCAAGTGTTTTGCAAACCTTAAAGCATTATATAAATGCTTTGTCATCATCATTAATAATAATTTTTTATACTCATGGCACTGAAGAAACTGTTCCCAGCTCTTGCATGACTCCCTGGTATCCTTGGGGAGTCATTTCTATCCTCTTTTTAAGGGATGTGACAAGGTCCATCATGGAAGTCCTTAGTGGCTCTTGGAAGTTCTTGCTCAGGAAACACAACATAGTCTGACCTCCATTCAGTGATGAGGTAATATTGCCTATCCACAGCCATGTTGACTACCTGAAGACCCAAGCCCACTTGTCCCATACCACCTCCCATTTCAAAGGGATAGTACCATAGCAGACCAGTGCCCTTCATGTAGGATGACTTTTGAATATTAAAATCCTTTTTGGGAATCACATTCTGTCAAAGGGTTCTTTTGTCCTGATTCTTACTTACCTCCGCTATTCTATTGGACATACCATGTACTCAATAAATATTTGTTGGTTTGATTTGATATTATCTTGGGGAAAGATAACTACATTTGTTCCATTAAAAAACAAAACAAAAGTAAAACTCATTCAAATATTGTGTACATTTTTCCAAATAAGGGCAGCTAGGTGGTGCAGTGGATAGAGTTCTGAAATTGGAGTCAAGAAGAGGTCTCTTTCTGAGTTCAAATCTGGCCTCAGATAGTTGCTAATTATTTGACCCTGGGCAAATCCTTTAACCCTGTTTGCCTCAGTTTCCTCATTTGTAAAATGAACTGGAGAAGGAAATGGCAAACCACTCCAGTATCTATGCCAAGAAAACCCCAAATGGGGTCTCAGAGAGTGAGACGCATCTGAAATGACTGAACAACAGCAAAAGCCTTTTCAAGAAGCAGTCTGATCGGGGCCAGGCTACAGAAATTATATATTGATCAGGGAGGAAAAAGGAGGTAGGAATGAATTGGAAAGAGGTATAGAAAAGTGTCCAGGGTAACGCTTTCCTGATTAGGAAAGTGCTTTATAAACTTTGTGTGCTTTGTATACTTTGCATACACTGTGCATACTTTTGTTTGTGGCTTTTGTATTCTCTGTCTCTCCATCTCCATCTGTGTCTGTCTTGTCTCTCTGTCTCTCCTTCTCTCACTGATTATTCTAGCCTGAGCTGCTATGCTCCAGAGAGCCTGTAGCCTTGGGGTCTGTGCCCCACAATTTAGTATTTAATCATGTACCAAAACATCTCAAACAGGAAGACACCTCAGAATGCAAGCTAGTCCAACCCCCTTACCTCACGGCTAAGGAAACTGGGACCTAGAAAGCTGAAGTGACTTGGAATTATAGAATATATAGAATTAGAGTTGGAAGGCTTGAAGAGACATCTAGTCCAAGCCTTTCATTTTGCAAATGAAGAAATTGAGGTCTGGAGAAGTCAAGTGACTTACCTAATAGAGTTATCCAGCTAGTAGTGACAGGGCCAGAATCTGAAACAAGGTCCACTAAGACTTTCTCCCCTGGGGTATCCAGGTATATCTAAGGGACTAAGTTTTGCTCCTGATCCCCTCCCTTCCAACTATTGGTTAGGTAGGGTAGTTAAGCTGTTCTCAGCCACTCAATGTCTCCACAGAGGACATGACCACTCTAGTGTTGAGCTTCTCAGGATTTAGTTGGGCCAATCATCAATACACCAGTCCTTTGGGATCCCCTGGCCCACATTGGAGGCCTTCAAGCTGGAAAAGAAAGCCAGAGTTGACCCTCTCATGTAAGAACTTTGACCACCCAAGTTGCCCCCACCCAAACCCTGATGAGGCAGCATCAGAGGAAGGCTCTGGATGCTGTCTAGGATGGAAGTTTTCTCCCACAAAATGGCCTTTCTCTCCTTTACTCACTCACTGCCTCCCAGCACAGAGACAGAAAACATGGTTGAAGATTGTTGTTGCCGTTAGCGATATCCTTCATCGCCAGTCACTCTGTGTGTAAATAAATTCTGTTTCATGTCCCTATATGTTAATTTCCTTCTTATCAATTCACTTCATGAGCTCAGGCTTCAAATAAACGACAATGAGAAACAAGAAACAGCTTATTAACATCAATCTGTTTGCCTCCTCAAAGACTCTGATGGAGACAGAAGAAAAAGGTATTTTAAGCATGGCTGAAAGAAGCCGGCACAGATCAGTCACAATCCATAAAAAACTAATGCCCAGCTGCATTACAGCCTCACTAGCCCCAGAGCCATCCAGGATCTCTCTGGGACTCAGGAAAGTGGTTATTGTATCTTTCTGGGTGGGCAAAGGAAGGTAGGAGCGCTCAACCTCTTCCTTTCAAGAAAGGCATAATCTTGAGAAAGTCACTTTGTTTCTCTGGGGCTCAGTTTCCCCATTGGTAAAATGGAGGGTTTAGACTTGACTTCAGAAGTTGCTTCCTGACCTAGATCTATGACACCAGGAGCAATACTAATGAAATCTGCAAAGGGCTTTTCTTACAGTAATACTGGAAGGTATTCATCCATTCATTCACAAACACTTATTAAGCACATACTTTGTACAAGGCACAATACAGGTAAGTCAAACATGTGTCATCATCTTCCACATTTTACAGATGAGGAACATGTCACAAGTCATAGGACTTTCCCACAGTCATACAGTAGGCAGTAGAGATGTGCTTTAAAACCACACCTGCTGGATCCAAACCCAGTTTTCTTTTTGTCAAAATACAAAATCACAGAATTTAGGAGTTAGAAGTGACCTTAACAGCTACTTCACCTAACTCAGAATGGCAAAACAATCTCTACTACAATCTATTTGGCAAGTTACCATTCATTCTCTCTTTGAAAACCTCTTGCATGAAACAGTCTGCCACCTCTGGGCAGCCCACTTTGCCCACCTTGGAAAGCTCCAATGGTTAGGCCATTTCCCTATTGTGGATGCTGGGGTTGGAGAGAGGATAGGGAAGGAAATTGGAATGGAAGTTCATGAAAATGTGAAGTTGGACTTCTGTGGTGGCAACAGAAGCTGTCCCACATGTCCTCTTTGAGTCTCAGTTTCCTTATTTGTAAAATACCTGCAGAATCTACTTTACCCAATTGTTTTAAAGTTCAAATGTGACAGTGTATATAAAGTATTTTACAAACCTTACTTTGCCACGTAAAATGTGAGCTATCATCATCATATATTATTGCATAGTCTCTGTGTACTCCTAGTTCGAGAGGGGCAGGTCCCAGTTTGGGGTGATTGATATCAGAGGGTTGCTAAGAGAGGGATGAGGTTTGTCAGCAAACTTCAGGCTTTACTACTGTAAACCAGGGGTCTCAATTTGCTTTTTTTTATACTTACCTGAACCCTCTGAGATGCCCACTGGACGCTGGAAGTCCCCTTTACTGAATAGTGAGTGTTTCATTGTATGGCTTGGCCAGCTCCTTCCCCATTCAGATTCTCCCTTCTCCAATTCATTCTCAATAAGACTGACAAATGATTTTCCTTAAACACAAACAGACCATGTCACTTTATGACGAAAACTCCATTGGTTCCTTATTGACTCCAGATACCAAGTCACTCACCAAGGATTTTGGAAATGTCTACTGTGTACCAGGCACTGTGTGGTACAGACCAGTCCCTGCTCTCAAGGAGCTCATAAGCTTCTATGTTGGCATTGAAAGTCTTTCCTAAGCTTTCCAGTCTTCTAGCCCATGGCTGTCCATGCATATTACTAACCAAAGAGGCCATTTTACTGTTCCAGAAGCAGGGTACTCCACCTAGTTTCTTTTAAAGATCAGGATAAGAAGAACCTTCTAGATGAGGACTTTTCTGATGCCCCTTTCCTCTCAGATCACCTTCTATCTACTTTGCAAATGACCACATAAGCATATGTCACTTTCTCCAGCAAAGCTGTACACTTGTTGAAGGTCAAGGCTCTTTTCACCTTTGTTTTTGTATCCCAAGCATGCAGCACAATGTCTGGCGTAGAGAAGACACTTAATATTCAATCGATTGTCTGATGTAAGTAATATAGTTGATAGAGCACTGGACCTGGAATCCAGAAGTCCTGGGTTCAAGTTTTACTTTTAATATTTAGTAGCTACGTATCCATGAACAAGTCATTTCCTCTCTCCCTATGAGCCTCAGTTTCCCCATCTGCAACAGGGAAAATAATACCTGCTATACTTTCCTTTCAGGCTTCCTATGAGGCTCAATTGAATATGCCGAGTAAATGTCAGTTACTAATATTTTTTACTGGTGGAAGTGTGATGATGATGCCTTGTTCTGCTGTGTCAACATTGCTACAGGCCTGGATTTATGTCTTTTCCTGCTCTCTTTAGACTACGAGTAAGCACATAATCCCAGATTTCCTTGCAGTAGTTGCTACAGAAAGCGTAGGATACCTTGCCAGGCTAATTTCTACTGGATACTCCTGCTGTGCTGAGCTCTTCGTGGTTCCCCAAATCTACCATCAACATTGGCAATTACCATGATTGCTCACTCAGGGCCTGAGTCTACTACTACTAAGGTAATGGATGGTGGTATTGGTGTTCCTGCCATATTTGCTCTGAGTCACTGCCTCCCTGGCACCCTTCACTAGGGAGAGTAACCTGGGAATCAGCTCAGTTGGAACCATTTGGATGAGCAATGGAGCATGAGCTAGAGTTGGAAGGGACCTTAGAGGTCATCCACTCCGACTCATTTTAGACATGAGGAAACTGAGGTCCAGAGAGGTGTGAGGATTTTCCCCTAATCACACAGGCAATCAGGGACAATCAGGATTTGAACTTAGGTCTTCTGATTCCTTCTGCAATGAAAGGCTAGATCTATTCAAATCATTCTTCATTGATCCTTTCCCCAATTTTGTTGCATGCTATGTTGGAATCCTGGAGTAGAATGAGCCTTAACCCTACACCGACACAGATACCTCTGCCTACTTCCTCACCACACAGTAATGATTCAAGACCAGACACCCAAGTGCTATTGCACTGGTCCTCCTAGCCTATTGAAGGAAACTCAAAAGATATGACACTTGGTCTTCTGCTGTACTGACATGCCAAACCACTCTTTGCTCATATCCCTATTTCTGCTGATCAATGCTCTGGCCTTGACTTCACATGGCTCTTGGCTAGCTATCTGGGTTCATTGACTTTTGGTTTCACCTTGGCCAATAGTCTCACTACCCTTTTGCCTGGGACCTGATTTCCCTCCCTCAGCAGGTTCTCTCCTTCAAGCGCCCCTAATCATCATCATGTGTTGAAGGAGGTATTGACTTGATAAATGAGGGGAAGGGAAGCAATTCCACGTATAAAAAGGAGTGAGAAGCCTTCTGGTAAGGTGACCGAGTGAGAGTGGCAGCAAGTCCAACTCTCCCTCCTCCTCACCTTACAACAGGATAGGAATGTGCCACAGAGAAGAATGGAAATAAATCTGCACAGAAAAACCAAGAGAGAGATTGAAGGAAATGAGCAAGTAAAGGCAAATCCCTAATAAGATGAAACAATATTATGTGGTCAGAAAATGTCAGGAAAAATCTCCAGGAAAGGAAAATAATTACATAATTAACATAAGCACAACCACAGGACAGAGAATGGAGTGGTCACAAAAACCCCTATAGTTTTTTGAAGGTCTATTCTGTTTTTTTTAGGTTAGAAGGCAGGGAAATTGGGGGTAAGTGACTTGCCCAAGGTCACACAGCTAGTAAGTGTGTCAGATGTCTGAGGCCAGATTTGAACTCAGGTCCTTCTGACTCCAGGGTCGGTGCTCTACTCACTGTACCACCTAGATGCCCCTTGAAGGCCTATTAATAGAATTGAAGGAAGAGAGGAGAGAAATTGGCTCTTATAAAACTTGAAAAAAAGAAGATAGAAGTTAGAAAATACAAATAAACTAGTGTACATCCTCTGAAAAAGGAAAAAGAACTAAGATTTCAAAGATACAGGAGGAATTATTAGAGCAAAATCAAAAGCAGCAAAATTGGGAGAATAATTAAGGTCTCTAGAATAAAAAAAGATAATTAGTCAACATGCACTTTTAAGTACATACTATCTCTCAGGCACTGTTCATCCAGGAAAACAGGGCTTGAAGAGAGCATCTAAGAATAATTAACCTTCCAAAAACATGATGAAACAAAAAGCATAAATATATTTCATAAAATCATGTTGTCTGGAAGTATTGGAACTAGAGAGCAAAGTTCAGATGGATAAAATCCAATGGACACTACTAGAAAAAAAATCTATGGTTTATCTTATGTAGGAATGCTCCAGAGTTCCCAGGATAAAAAAATATTTCCAGTAGACAGGACAATATATATATATATATATATGTATTATATATATATATATATAACATACAGAGACTATCCAGTCAAAATCTACTAAGACTACTCACAACTAAGAAAAATTGGCACACTCAAACAGTTTGCACACAATAATAACTTACCCTGTAAACTTTTATATAGTCCTACTCAAAAGCTGACTTTTAACAGAATGATTGTGGTCCAAACCTGAGTTTATAGAAAACCAGAAGGAGGTATAGTTTTGGAAATGTAAATACAATGGACAAAAAGATAATCCAATACTTAGACATTTGAGAAAGGAAATGATTTGTGGGGAAAAAGAACATTATTCCTTGGGAGACTCACTTTGTCAAAGGGTCACTAAGGAAACAGAGAAGCATATTTGTGTTTATTCCAGAAAGATGTGCTTTAGGAAGGAAAAAAGGATAAGGGGAGGGGAAATTAATATTTATTGAAATAAGGGCCCTGTAGGTGAAAGTCATTCAAGCTTAGAAGTGAGGGTGGAAAAGACATCTCATGAGCCACACACCTCATTCAGGCAAGGAAAGTAACACAAGTAGAATAAAGTAACTGAGATAAGACCCCTGCATCTAAGGAGAGGAGGATAAAGAAGAGACTGAGATCAGAGTGTCCCAAGCAATATAGAGAGCAACCACCCAGTGTTTCTTTCTTCCTTGGGGAATGGCTAAACAAATTGTGATATATGAATGTAATGGAATATTATTTTGCTATAAGAGGAGCTATAAGCTATATATATATATATATATATATATATATATATATATATATATATATATATATATATATATATATATATAAATAGGAGCTATAAGAGGAGCAGACAGACTTCATTATAACCTGGAATGACTTAATAAACTGATGCTGAGTGAGGGGAGCAGAACCAGGAGATCATTATATATGATTGCAGACAGTATCTATAAGGGTTAACTTTGATAGACTTGACTCTTATCAATGCAAGTTTCAAAGACAGCTCCAAAAAATTCATGATGGAAAAGCTATAAAAATCCAGAGAAAAAATTATGGAGTCTAAATGCAGATTGAGGCAAACTATTTGCTCTCTTTTTTCCCCTCTTTTTTGGTTTCGTTTCTTCTTCCTCATGATTTATTCCATTGGGTATAATTCTTCTTTACAACTGGACTATTCTGTAAATAAGTTCGATGTGAATGTATATGTAGAACCTACATTGGATTACATTCCATCTTGGGAGGGAGTGGGGAGGAGAGGGAGGGAGAGAAAATTTGGAACCCCAAAACCTGTGGAACTGAGTGTTGTAAAATAAAAATTAAAAAAATTATTTTAAAAAAAGAATAAGAAAGAAGTCACATAACAATATAATATTTAACAGAGGGGAATAAAGGAAGCTTAATAATCATAAGTGTGAATGTAAATGAAATGAGCCTGCTAATAAAACAGAAGAGGGAGAAATAGACTAGAAAGTATACTCCAAAATTTTCTGAATAAAATAAACACACTTGAAATATACAGAGTTAAAATGAAGAGTACAAGTAGAAATGATTATGCCTTAGCTGAATCCAAAACAACTCCCCCCCCAAAAAAAGGACTGGCAGTCAGGATCTCAGACTAACTAACAGCAAAAATAGAAATGGTCAAGAGAGATAAGTAAGGCAGCTGCATAATGCTTAAATGCATCATAGGTAGTGAAATAAAACCAATATTACATATCGATTGTAAAATTCCATTTAAGAAGAAAATGCATTAAATATTTGGGAATTAACTTACCAAGAAATATGAAAGACTTATATAGATACAAGTGCTCAACAGCTTTTACAGAAAGAAAAGGAGACCTAATAACTGGAGAGATAGATAGTGGGCATGACTGGTTACGTTAATAAGGCTATCCCAAAAGTCTTTGTGCAGTTTTCAACTAAGTTGAAAACAGTACTAAGACTTTTGGGTCTCCCTGCATAGTTAAGAAAAAACTCTATCAAACCAATGACTCTTTTGTAGATTTTGTTACTGTTCAGTCTTTTCAGTCGTACAGTTCTTCATCATCCCATTTGGAGTTTTCTTGGCAAAGACACTTGGAGGGGTTTGACATTTCCTTCTCCAGCTCATTTTAAGGATGAGGAAACTGACATAAACAGGGTTAAGTGACTTACCCAGGATCACATAGCTAATAAATACCTAAGGCCAGATTTGAACTCACGAAGATGAGTCTTCCTGACTCCATGTTCAGCACTCCATCCACTGTGCCACCTAGCTACTAGTTCTCTACTAGTCTTTTTCACATTAATCAATTTAGAGAATGGTTACCTCATAGAACTGAACAACAACAAGATTCATTTGGATGAATAAAAAGTCAAGAATATCGGGTAAAAAAAGTAGGGAAGAGGAAGGGATTAGTGCTAATCAATCAAAAACCATCCTAGAAAACAATCGTTTTGAAACCGTTGGGTATTGGATACCAATAGTTGAAATCAGTGGAATAGACAATATCAGTTAGACCTAGGAACAAAAGCACTCAAGTGTTCAACAAATCCAAGACCATGTATTGCCTGGGAAAGGTTTTTTATTAATTTAACTGGTGGGAAAACTAAAAAGCAGTATGGCAAAAGTGGGATTAGAATGGCATCCTGTACTATGTAACAGTAAATTCCAAATGAACAAACTATCTATATATGAAAAGTCACTTGTTAAGAAATCCCTGAGGATAGGGGAAGGAAATCAGAGCCAGACACAGGCTGGAAGAGATCTGAAAAAGAACAAAACAGACAATTTTAATGATACAAAATGAAGAAATTTTCACACAAATAAATCAATGCAGATAAAATAGAGAGAAATGATAGTGCTTGGGAAGACATCTTTGAAATAAATATCTCTGGTAAAAGTCTAACATTCAAAATCCATGGGGAATTTTACACAAACATGAGATTGAGTAGTTCCCCAAAAGAAAAGTGGCCAAAGGCTATGAACAGTTGTCAAAATAAAATATATGAACTTGGGGTATCCCCCTAAAAATGTCCAAAGTTTCTAATAATTAGAGAAATGGAAATCACAACAACCCTGAGGCATCACCTCATACCCACGCAAGCTAACACAGATGCTAAATGACAGGAGAATTCCTTGTTGGAGCAAATGCAAAAAGACAAGCTTACTTTTCCAGTGTTGATTTGGTTGTGAATTGCTTCAACCATTTTGGAATACAATTTGCAATTATACAGAAAAAAGTTGCTAGATTGCCCATTCCTGTTGTCCATGAGGTTTTATTATTCCAGCAACTTTTCAGAGGTTATTAACAGCAAGAGAGGAAGTGCATTTACAAAACCCTCCAGGGAAGCTTTATTTATGATAACAAAGAACAATGTGTGCACAATGATTACGACTTGTGACTCTGGTGGAATATCACTATGCTATGAGGAATGATGAATGGGAAGAATTTAGAGAAAACTTGTATGAATTGATCCCAGGAAAAAAGAGGAACCAAAAGAACAATATACACAATGATCCCAACAATGTCGCTAAAGACAACACAAAGAGGCAACAAAACTTCAGTGAGATAAAATGGGAAAGTAGTCATGGTGGAAGGCAGCCTCCCTCCTTCCTGTTAACGACTGAGTTACCATTTTAAGAGAAATGTACTTTGTTAAGAGGGTTGTTTGAGTGTTTTCTGGGAAGGATCGTTTGTTAAAACAAATTGTTATCAATAACTTTTTTTTTAAAGTACTAGAGCAGAGCTGTGGGACCCACCCACTATTAGAGGACAGAGGATAGATGATAATCCAAGGAAGGTCATCAAGAAGGAACAGACAAAGGAATAAAGAGAATGAGGAGAGAGCCCTGGCATGAATGCCAAGAGAAGAGAGGAGAAATTAACAGCGAGAAAGGCTGGAGAGTCATCAACAAAGATGAGGAATGAGAAATGACCCCTGGAGATGGCTCTTTTGGAGTAATGGAAACAGGGATGAAAATAGGATGTCCAGGGAAAACAGAGACCTATGCAAGAAGGATGAATGGGGCAACTTCAACACTGAGTCGTGGGAAAAGAATCTTTTGAGTCAGGATAGGAAAACACTACTGTCATGAGGCTTATCAGATGGCTGAACAGAGTCAGTCATGCTAATGTGCTGGTCATGCAGGTTAGACTGCAGTTAACTTAGAATAAGACTATTTACCCTTAATTCACTATTTCTATGCTTTTCTTTTAGTGTGCGTGTGTGGGGGGTCTCCACAAGTGGGCAAAAAAAATCTAGGAGAAAATGCGGTAGGAGTGTGAGAGAGGCAAACTCAGGGTAGTGGGAAGAAGAGGTAGCTCTTATGGCTGGGCCTTCCTTGCCTGGGAGATTCATTCATTCATAAATTCTTTCTTTGAAGTTGGCTGGGAAGCTAATTTATGTAAACAGAATCATATTTTCCCCATTGTCTTGCACTACCCAGTTGGAGATGTGTTTCCAAAAACTTTTGGTGCAAAGACATGCAAACATTCCTGAGGGTTTCTTTTTAAAGAAAACTGAGAAAGCAAAGGCACAGGCATATCACACTGTAGGATGTACTGAGGAGTCCAGTCTGGGTGGAGCATGTGGACAGACCCTGGAACACATGGATTTGGGGGGAAACACGGCTTGTGACTTGAATGCCAAGTGATACAAACACTGGAGAATGTGGACACTATGTTACTCAACTAGAAATGAGAGCAATAGTCTTTTTTAAAAAAAGTTTTTTGTTACATTTGTTTTCATAACACCCAGATTTCTCCATTTCCTTCCCCCTCCCAGAGAGCCATCTCTTATAATAAAGACTGAAGGAAAAAGAAAGAGGAAGAGAAAAAATAGCAAAACTGATGAATACATCAAACATTTTTGACATTATATGCAATTTAACATTATATTCCACACCTGTGAACCTCTCTCCCCTCCACAAGTCTACAAAGAAGTGTGTGTTAGGGTATGGTGTGTGTGTGTGTGTATGTGTGTGTGTGTGTGTGCGTGTGTGTGTGTGTGCGTGTGTGTGTGTGTGTGTGTGTATGTAGGCATCTTCTCACGCCTCTTTTTTAGAGCTCGGCTTTTTCTTTGAATTTTGATTATTTTCTGGCTACTGTTCTTTCTATTTACATTATTGTAGTCATTATGTGGATGGTTTTCCTGGCTTTGCTCACTTCACTTTTTGTCAGTTCCAGTAAGACTTTCCATGCTTCTCTGTAGTCATCATATTTCATATTTGTCTTTTCTTATGGCACAGCAATGCTCCCTTACATTCATGTATTACAATTTATTTAGCCATTCCCCAATCGATGGGCATCTACTTTGTTTCCCATTCTTTGGCACCACAAAAAGTGATGCTATACATATTCTGGTGTATATAAGGACTCTCTTTTTGTCAAAGAGAGAGGAATACTCAGTTTTAAAACTCTGTGTCCATAATTCCTTTACTGGAAAATATTAAAGGTCAGTATTTAATTTTCCTTGGGATCTTTTTGGCAATACCCTAAAGAAGCAGACAAGCTTGCTGGAGAGGGAGGGAAGAGAGGGAGAAGGAGAAGGAATGAGGAGAAAGGGACACGAGAAGGGAAAGAGAGGAGAGAGAAGAGGAGAAGGAAGAGCTAAGAGAGAGAAAGACAGAGACATTGAGATAGAAAGATAGAGACAGAAACAGAAATGGAGACAGATAGACAAAGAGAGACTGTCATTGATACAGAGATACAAGAAAGAAACATACACATACATAAACCTAATTAGTACTGGGAAGAACATGAAGTATTAGGAAATTTCCAGCTCTCTTAAAATTCATCAAGATGGTTTCTATGCACTGTGACCATAGGGCTTAAACCATGACTCTAAAGGTACAAGATACACAACATTTCTGAAAGGATGGAGAGAGATAACCAAACAGTCCCTGTTTTTGGACCAGTGGGGCCACCAAAGAAGATCAGAAGCACCACATGAATGGTTTCCAGGGAGAGGGCTGAGAGAGAAAGCAGAGCCATTCTGCTCTCTGCTTTCCAGTGCTTCAGGAGAAGGTAGAAAGACAGAGTCAAGACAACATCGGAAGGATAATTCCTTGTGCTCCTTTGGGCACTAGGAAGAAGTGAGAATGACTAAAGAGCCCTGAGAAGATGTGTGTCTCCAAGCACAACTAATATGTTTTGATGTGGTCAAGTCTTCCATGTTGCTTACTTAGGTGTTCTGAGAACTGGAGAAAATATGGCACCTTCTACATTTCAGGCTCTGAAGTTAAGAGGAGGCGACCTCTCTTTTCGAGGGCCAAGCCAGTTTTGAAGCAGGAATCTCTCTCTTAAAAACAAAAATCTGTAAAAATTAATCCAGTCCCATAACTCTTTGGGATCTACTTTCCTTGTGAATTTTTTTTTGTTGGGAGCCAGATATCAGAGGGATGAATTATTCTTCCCCCAGCCCATTCCAAACAATGAGAAGATAACTCATATGCTACCCAAATTAGTCTGTCTGTAGATTTATTACCAATCAAACTACCAAGGGCTTACTTTATAGAGCTAGAACCAGAAGGAAAGTGGGTACTCGTCAACTGGCAAATGGCTGAAGAAATTGTGATTTATGACACAATGGAATATTATTGAAGTGTAAGACATTGGGAATTCAGAGAAACTTGGGAATGCTTGTATCAATGGATGCAGAATGAAGTAAGTAAAATAAGGAATAGACTAAACTCTTTTAAAGGAGACCAGCATTGAGAGGCAACAGAACTGATGAATGCCGTGAGCGGTCATCCCTTCAAAGGACTGCTGGTGATCAGATTGGCCCATACAGATCAGAGTGCAAATGCTGAACCTGTCAGTACTGCCAGCTGCAGTCTAGAGTTCAGAATTCTGGTCTAGCACAAGGCATGAAGTGCAGAAGCTCATGATTATTTAGTATGAAGTGGGAAGAACAATATGCAAAAACTCTCATTAGGACCACATGATACACCAAGAGTGTTACTGAAAGTCAAGGATGGCAGACTCACTTCAGGAAGGATTACCATGTGAAAGCATTGCCTAACAGATTGGATCAAGTGGGAACAATAGAGGCCAATAGGACAGACAAAAATTGGCTGAGTAGCCAATGTTTTGGTTACTTAGACAAAGATGGAAATGGCAAGTGTGAGATCACTGGCTGTGGCATTCATTGGATCTCTGCTTGTCTCCTGATGAGCAGTGACATTCAAATATGAGGATGAATAATTTAAGCTTTTCCACTTTGCATTTAATGTGATTTATTTTGGACAATGACAAACTTGCAGGTGTTAACACAATTTTAAAATGTGTCTCTGATATACTCAAAGTGACAAAAATAGCATTTTTTGACCCAAAAATAAACTGTTGACATAAATCACAGAAATATCTTTGCTTGAGAAGTCAGATTTATCACATGTGTATATCTCTATACAATCTTATTATCTTGTTATCTCAGCTCGATTTTTAAAGACCTTATGAACATTTTGCCCCAAATTATCTTTTTCCAGCTTTATTTTCCACTATTGTCCAATGGAATCTAATTCATTAAGTATTTATTAAGTACCTACTATTGGCTAAGCACAGCACTTGGAAGTGGAACGTACAAAGACAAAAGGAAATGAAATCCCTGCATTCTCTTGGGGAATACAACACGTACACAGATAATTAAAGGCTATTTGTGGCTCCAGTCCTCAGACTGGGACTCCACATGGACTGAATCCACATGTTGGGGCTTCTCTTTGGCTTGTTATAGCCCTACTCTATTACTAAATGATATATCTGATAGAGTTGAAAGGCAAAGCCCCACAAATGAGATACTTCTAGATTTATGACAAATACCCAAGGTAGCAATGGTATTGAGTGCTGGGAAGCTTTTCTTTATGCGGAAAGTGCAACCAGTGCAAAGAATTCACAGGAGTACATTAATAACACAGAAAACACCCACAGAGCAACATCTCTTAAATGAAATCGTGCTCTAGGTAAACTGGTTTTAGCATCCCTCCAACATACGTTGCATTTGTAGAACCATAAGATTTAGAATCGGGAGGTCTCTCAGAAGGCATCCAATTCCTTTTACAGATTAGGAAATTGAGGCTCAGTGGCTTTCCTTGGGACTAACAACTAGTATCAGAGTCAGGTGTTGAAGGCAATTCCATTGCCCCTTTGACTCTCCCCATTACCTGATGTAGCCTGTTGTACTTGACCCAGAATCATAGCTACAAGGACAAGATGTTGAGATTTTGTTTTCATTTTTTATAGAAGCTCACCCTTCCGAGTAACCGCAATAAAGCTGATATACCACAAGATTGTCTTTATGTCTTTGTCTAGATTTTAGCACACAAACACACACATACATCCAAACTTACACACATCGGTTCAGGTCAAGACCAACCCACAAGACCTCTTCAGACACCACTTATCATGAATACACACACACACACACACACACACACACACACACACACAGAGGAGACATTGGAGTTTTTGAAATATGAAGAAACAATAAGCTGCTTTCTGCCTCTACCTTCAATCTCATCATGCTCCCTCTTGTCCATCTTCCAATACCCAGTTGAAGGCTCATCTCTTTGATGAAATCCTTCCAGAATACTCCTGCTTCCAGGACTCTGACTCATCATACTGATCATTAGTCAGTAAGCATTTATAAGTGCCCACTCGATGCCAGCACCATACTAAGTCCTGATGTCTCTTAAAGACTCTCTAGTCAAATGGGGAAGACAATATGCAAACAATTATGTACGCACAAGATCTAGACAGGATAAATTGCAGAGGGACAGTCTCAGAGGGAAGTCACTAAGATTAGGGAGGATTAAGAAAGGCTTTCTGTAGAAGGAGGGACTTTGGGTAAGACCTGAAGGAAGGCAGAAAATCCAGAAGGGAGAGGTGAAGAGGGAGAACATTCCAGGCATGGGGAACAGCAAGGGAAAATTCCCAGAGTTAGGAGATGAAGCATTGAGCTTGAGGAACAGTAAGGAGATCAGTGTCACTGGAAAGCAGCTTATGGAAAAGGGACTAAGGCACAGCATAAGCAGATCTGGAAAGGTAGGAAGGGGTCAATTTGTGACAGGTTTTGATAGCTAAACAGGGGATTTATACTTGACACTGAAGGTAATAGCCAGCTCCTGGGGTTGATTGAATGATGAGGCGTGACATGGTCTATATATTCTTTTGGCAATTGATTATATATTGTGATCATGTTTAACTGCCTGGCAGTTATGCACTCCACTATGATTAGTGGTAATGTTGGGAAAGTGTCAAACTCTCCATTCTTCTCAAAGAGTGGAAAATTTGCTGTCTCCTACCTCTTCCTTTCTTTAAGTGTCAACACCATCTTGTCAGTCTAGTGGGTATGGCTATGACGGAGTTGCTCTATCTGGTTAGCTCTGAGCCCCCATCTACCAGCTCTGCCCTACCTCCAGCCTGTACTTCCTTATACTTATTAAATGTGTGATCAAGGTGCTTCGGCCAGTAAAATAAAGGCATGTACTAGACCATAGATTTAGAGCTGAAAGAGACCTTAGTAACCATCAAGTCCAATGTTATGATTTTACAAATGAGGAAATTGAGGCATAGGGAGGTTATATGATTTATGAAAGATCATACAGCAAGTAAGTATCTGAAGCTGGGCCAGGCTTTCCTGATTTTGAAGACAGCACTCTATCTACTATGGTAAACTATTTCTCAATTCAAGGACTATTTAGGTAATATTTACAAAAATAGAGAAGAAAAAAATGGAAGTAATCAATTAATAAAGCAGTTTATACTAGATTTCCTTCTCAGTTGTACTTTTGACTCTTCAGACTTCATCACTATGACTCAGCTACCTTCTCAGCCCAGAATATCCATCCCTCCACCATGTTGGCCTCCTCTCATCAGTGAGTTCTTTCTAGACCTCCATTTTGGAGATGGGCCCAGTCCAGCCATGCACAGTTCCCCTTCTGGCTGTTCTATTGATTCTTTGGACTTTACCGCCATACCCCAAGGCATATACCAAGGCATTATTAGCTTCCTTCTATGTGTTTTTCCCCCATTAGAATGTAATATCCTTCAGGGCAAGGACTCTCTGTACGTGTGTGTGTTTGTGTGGCTTATATTTCTATCTCCAGCACTTAGCACCATTCACTGCACATAGTTAAGTGCTTAATAAATGCTTGTTACCTGCCTGGCTATACCGTTCCCATGTGTCTAAGAACCTCAAGTAATTAACCCTTCACCAGTTGCGTAGCTAATCTTTTACAAGTATTTCTCTTACAAAGTGAAAATGTTTATGTAAACTGTGTGTAAATGAGACCTTCTAAATGAAAGAATGAATGAATGAAGAAGCACTTATTAAACACCACTTATACTCAGAGTTCAAAGCACTATGCTAACTGCTGAGGATACACACAGAAAGCCAAGACAGTCCCTGTCTTCACAATAACACCTAACATTTACACGGCTATTACTGTGTGCCAGGCATTGTGTTAAGCACTTTATAATTATTGTCTCACTTGATCTTCACAACAATGCTGGAAAGTAGGTGCTGTAATTATCTCCATTTTACAGATGAAGAAACTGAGGCAAACAGAGGTTAAGTGACTTGCCCAGGGCCACATAGCTAGGAAGTGTCTGAGGCTAGATTTGAACTCATGTCTACTTGACTCCAAGCCTGAAGCTCTATCCACTATGACACAAGCTGCTCCCTTGAAGAGGCTCATATTCTAATGGGTAAGGAACCATAAATAGGTTTCAGCTACTAGCTAGATGGAGAGATCTCAGTTCTCATGGTACAGTGACATATTAGATAGTAAAATGTCTTCTTTACTGTAATTTTCATTAATAAAACCATGTTAGTTCCTGCTGTGGAACTATTTGACAGTGCCATTGATTTGAGGGGCAGGATCTTTTTCCTTTGCGTGTTCCAAAGCTGTGACTGCTCAGGAGGCAGAGGCTGTGATTGCTGGAGAGTCATCTGCTGGAACACATTTCCACAAGAGTTGCTCCCCTGGAAGGTGGTCATGGGGGTAGGGGTGGCAGCAGATTGAGGGTCTGAGGGTACTCCTTTTCCTGGGCCAGGGCCATTAACATCAGGATCCAAAGGGAGGTGGTGGCACTGGTTTGAGCCACCTTATATATATATATTGCCTCCTGTCTCACCCTCCAGATGATTTGCTACTTCATCTACTTCCCAAAGCCCCTATTTTGTGCTTGGGCATACAAAAATGATATGATTATTGCCCTCAAAAAACTTTCATTTTGTGCAGGTGGGGAGGGAAAACACCCACACATAAGTAAATACAGAAGAGACACAATAAAAATACAAAATAATTGAGGAGTACTACCAATGCAAAATCAGGAAAGGCTTTTTTTGGGGTGAGGTAGCACTTGATCTGAGCCTTAAGAGAATCTAGGAAGTCTTAAAGGCAGAGGGGAGGAGGGAACACATTCCATGTATGGGGCAGGGGATGCCTATGTCAAGGCCCAAAGGTAGGAAATGAATGTCAGGTATAGTTAACAGCAAGTTGTCCAGTTTGGCAGGAGTGTATTTTGGGAGTATTGAGTATTTGGGCATTTTTTTGGTTGCCTTTGATGGTGTTCTCTAAATGAAATACAAGTCTGGAGGTCACGGGCTAGGGGCTCCGATGACTTCTAGGGCCCCTCACCTTGAAGGGGTAGCATGGACCCTATTCCATTTAATCAGCATTTATTAGTCAGCTTGAGTATGCACTATTTTAGTCAAAAATATATTATACCAAACATTTTTTCCTGGTTCTTGTCATTGAAAAACAGACCAGTTTTTCCCAATGCAATAAAAAAAATCAAGACTACAATTGATGCCCAACCTTCTCCCAGTAGACTATTATCACAGAACTATAACAGTCCATGAGATATAAAACCTCAATTAACAAAAGACTCTCAGTGCTTTGAATCAACACTAGAAATAATCAAAAGACTCCCCACGTTTTGAAATACTCATTAAGAAGAGGCCCCATATTCCCATGTATAATTCCCATGTAAGCATCTTCATTCATAGTGTATGATGTTATCCCTGAAGTCATTCAGAACCTCAGCACCAATGTGGAACCATATCTAGGAGGGGCACTCGGTTTAGACTGAGTCTCAACTGACTTTTGAGAGAGCAGATTCATTTGGGGGTTCATATTCTCAGGGTCTAACTTTGTCCAGACCCTGATCACTGTTGCAGCCAAGTAGGAGAAGGGGAGCACCACTAGCATGTCGCTTTCATGAAAGTAAGTTGTCTTGGGTGTAGGCTTCTGTGGCAGGAGCTGTGATTGACAGGCATCTTGTGTTGTACAAGACAGATACTGCTACCTGCCCTAGCCAGGGCTGCTCCACCTTTCCCTCTATCTTGCTTACGATTGACCTCTGACCTATTACCCCCCCACCCCAATCATTCCATGTTCTGCTTTTTTTCATTAGGAGAGATATGGCTTCCAGAAGTTCACTGTTCACCAACCTGATTAGACCACATCTGAATTTTGCAACCAGTTCTCAGAGTTAGAGTTTAGGAAGGACTAGAAAATTGAAAAGCTGGCAACTATCCAGAGGACAGCAATCAGGACAGTGAAGTGCCTTGAGTTCATGCTGTTTGAGGATTGGTTAATAGAAGTGGGAAAGTTTAACCTGGATCTTCAAGTATTTAAATGGCCATCATATGAAGGAGGGATTCAATTTGTTCTATTAAGTCCCCAGAGTCCAGAGCCGGGGCAAATGGTAGAAGTTATGAAGGGGCAAATGTACACTCAATGTCCAGAAAAACTTCTGAACAATACAGAATAAACACATAGTAATGGAGGAGAGGGGAAGGGTGATGCTAGCAAATGAATGGGATCAGGTGAAGGTTTGTGTGGGGAGATAACACTTGAGTGGAGCCTTGAACTAGGGAATATGCTTCCTGGGCAGGTAATGGGCTCCCTCTCACTGCTGCAGGTCATCAAACAGGCTGTACGAACCCTTGTGAGAGGTGTGGTACATGGGATTCTGGCTCACATTTGGGTTGGACCCTATGGCCACTGGGGCCCTTGCAGTTTGGAGGCTCTGCAATTCCAAGATTCTACGTTGGAGTAGAGTACAGGCTGGCTGCTGGTTGGTCGTATCAGCAAAAAGCAAGGGGCATTCAGCCAAGAGAAGAGTTCGAGTCAGGAGCTTTTGAGGCATGTTGCGAATCTCACTGAGAGTGACTGGTGCCCTCCACCATTGCTTGTGCAAGGGTTGACTCTTCGCTGGTTTTCCATTCTTGTTTACATAGCGTGTGAGCCAACAGCACACACTCACACTATTTCCGCCCCAAGAGCATATGCACATTGTAACATTAGTACTAATATTTTCATAAGCACATTGGGGAACAAGAGCAAGTGATAATGTTTGTAGGCAGGAATCAGCGCGCTGACAGCTTCCTCTGCCATCGGCAGGCTTCTTCCCCTCAACTAAGTGGCATGAAACAGAAACGGAACGGAACACTTCAGAAATAACAGTCTGCTAATATTAGCTGAAATACCAAGGCAAAGCTGAACTATGTGTTTGAATGAAACCAACTGATTTTCTGACACTCTTGCTTCATTCAAGCTTCATTCCAAGTGTTCTGGGAGAGAATGGGATGCACACCAACATACACCCAAGAGGATGTTGTAGATCAAACCCATACCGATGCCCTGTGCATGTGGGGCCATAGACATCTCACCTCACAGCTCATCACATCTTAGAAATGGAGGCAGCCTCAGAGACCACCTAGTACAACCCATACTTGAAAGAGAATCCCCTTTTTAAAATCCCCAGCAAGTGGCCCTCTAGTCTCCGCCTGAAGACTTCCAGTGATGGGAAATTCACTATGTCCTGACGCAGCCCATGCCACTCTTGGGGTTGTTCAGTCATTTTTCAGTTGTGTCTATCCCTTCATTTGGGCTGTTCTTGGCAAAGATACTAGAGTGGTTTGCCTTTTTCTTCTCTAGATCATTTTACAGATGAGGAAACAGAGGCAAATACAGTGAAGTGCTTGCCCAGGATCACACAGCTAGAAAGTGTCTGAGATCAGATTTGATCTTAAGAAGAGGGGTGTTCCAGACTCCAGGCCCAGTGGTCTAGCCACTGCACCACCTCACTGCACTACCTAGCTCCCCACCACCACTCTTGGCTAGTTCTCCTGGTTTGAAGGTTTCTCCTTACACCAAGCCTAAATCTACCTCTGGGTTACTTCCATCACTTCCAGTTTTGCCCTCTGGGCCAAAGCACAAACAATTGAACCCCTTTTTAATAGTTTTTCAAAACTTTGAGAATAGCTCCCAGTCCCTTATATCCCCCTCCCTCAATCTTCTCTCCAAACTAAACACCTTCAGTTCATTCAACCTATATGGCATGGACTTGAGGCCCTTCACTGTTCTGATGGTCCTCTAGACACTGTCCAACTTATCCGTGGTCTTCCTAACATGAACTGCTGAGAAGTGAGGATGGATGCAGATTACAGTGGCTTTCCTACGATGGTACAGAACCTTGCCTGGAGTCAGTTGAAGACTGTATTGTAGTTCCAAAGCCGAGGGGGGAGAGGGGCCTGCTAAAGACCTGGATGTGTCTTTTTTGCGGGGAGGCCTCTAAGCTTACAATTTGAACCGTGGCTCAAGGTGTGGTCAATTGGCTTTTGAGTACATTCTCTTTATGACAAAATTGTTAAGATGAATAACAAACAAATGTCTGGTGGAAGTTGAACAGAATCACGATGGGTCTACAGATACCACAGTACTAAAGGATGGTTGGCTGAAAACACATCAATCAATTAACAGACGCTTATTAGTAACTTACTATGCACCAGACATAGTGTTAAGTGCTAGGCTACAAATATATGAAAGCTGTCCCTACCCTCAAGGAGCTTACATTCTATTGAAGGACAAAACACAAATAAATAGGTACATGTTAGATCCATACAGGGTAGATTGCAACCTTAGATGGCAAAGCATTAGCTACTGCAGTTAGCAAGGAAGATCTCTAGCAGATGGGGGCATTTGAACTGAATCTTAAAGGAAGCTAGACACTAGGAGAGGAGAGGATGGAGAGAATTCCAGGCAAGGGAGACAAGTAGTAGCGCTGTACAGAGATGTGAGATGGTATATTGTGTGCAGGGAACAGCAGGCAGGTCAGAGCTGCTGGGTCACAGAGTCGAGGTACCTAAAGAGAAGACTGAAAAAGAAGGAAGAAAGGGGGCAGATTGTAAATAACTCTAAATGCCAAAGAAAGGACTTTATTTTTGATCTTGGAGGTAATAGTGAGCTGCTGGACATTATTGAGGGGAAGGTGTGATGTGGACAGTCCTGCACTCTAGGAAAATCACAGTTCTTTGAAAAAGCTGTAGCACTAAATGAACGAATGGTTCTTCAGTTCATATTGTGCAAGCATTATTTTGAAAAGAACTAAGGATGGTTAGCCTGAAGAGGAGACTTAGGGGGGACATGCCTAACTCTGACTACAAAATTTTGAAGGATTGTTAGAAAGGAGTTGATGTGTAGACGGAGGCAGAACTAGATGCAGGTGGCAAAGAATCAGATTTTGTCTTGATATAAGGAGGAAAAAAAATCCCAGTAATGAGCCCTAACTCAAAGTGGAAATGGCTGTCTGGAGAAAGAGTGAACTTCCTCTTACTGGTGGTCTTCAGGTTGAAGACAGAGATGTTGTAAAAGGGATTCCCATCCAGGTATGAGTTGGACTCAATGGTCTTTGAGGTCCCTTCCAACTCAGAGTTCCTGAGATTCCAGGAATATGTCGGGGATAGGAACCAATGCCTTCTATCATCAACTCTCATTCCAAATGCTGTCTGTCCAAGCTGGAAGGCAAATCTAAGCAACAAATGAGGCATAGACTCTCTTGAGTTGCATTTGAGTACCATGGAGAGGCGGTGTAGTATACTGAATAGATTGGTGAACTACTCAACACCCAATTTAATCATCTTGTGTCCCCAACACAGTGAGAGAGGACAGAAACAGATCATTTCATATCGTTTATGCACTGGGATTAGAGCTTAGAGCCTGGAGAGGTTCTGATGATCTGCTCTTCAATATCATGGGAAGGTAGTCTAGAGAACATGAGCTTCTTGGGCCAAAAGATCAGAGAAACCACTTGGCACAATTCTTTTAGACATCATGAGAGTTTGGATGGCTTCAATGCTAGAGTTCAATATTCCAGGCTTGAGC
This sequence comes from Trichosurus vulpecula, assembly GCF_011100635.1. NCBI lineage: Eukaryota > Metazoa > Chordata > Mammalia > Diprotodontia > Phalangeridae > Trichosurus > Trichosurus vulpecula. The sequence continues at coordinate 11,002,786 of NC_050577.1, forward strand.
CATTAGTCATTAAGGATTTGTTAATTGAGTACCTTAGTATGATAGTGTTTTCTCTGTACAAAATTGTGCTTCCTTCCACCCTCATTTCTGCCGTCATCTTACTGTCTCAGGACACTTTCAGTATGTTTTAATACCTCTTAAGAACTCATTCACTCCATCAGAGTTTTACTAGGCTATATTACTATCCATATGTGTGTGTGTGTATACACACACACACATACACACACACACACACATATATATATATATATATATATACATATGTGTGTGTACATATCTATATCTCTATACAGATATAGATATATAGTGAAGTATGTTTCAGAGCCTTTGTCTAAATGACCAGAGTCTTCTCATTCTGGAATATGACGGAAAATGAAGTTTGCCAGTCCATCCCTCCAAATACCCAACGACATCTCACACTTACATAGTGCTGTATAGTCTTCAAAGCACTTATTTCATTGTGCTCTTATGACATAGGAAGAGCTTTGGTTATTATTTTTTTTGGATGAGGAAACTGAGTCACTGAGGTTGGGTGATATGCTCAGTGACAGAGCAAGAACCTGAACCCAGAGCTTCTGACTGGTATTCAGTGGTCTTTCATGCTTCTTCCTTATGCCAACTGGTAACCATTTATTAAGTACCTACTATTTGTCAGACTTCGCTAGGTGCTGGGATACAAAGGCAAAATTTTGCCCTCATATGATATATGCATGGATGGTAGAGCCAGAGGAATGAATGAGGGGATGGAATGACAGATGGAGGGCTGGGGATATTGTAGTGACTCTTAGTTGCCTCTAAATTCAAATTAAGCCTGTGGTCACAGAATTTAAGACTCTCCATTTCCTGTTTTTCTGATATTTATTGATGAATTCTCTTCCCTGAAGCAAAAAAAAACCCGATACTTGCTTCGCCCATGTAAAACCTCCCCAAAGCCATCATTCGTTTTGTGTGGAAAGCCCTCTTTGTCAGGATCTGCCATCAGCACCCTCCCACCCCTAACTCACCACGTGCAAACCCTTGCTTGCCTGCATCTGAAGATTAACCACAGAAGGTGCTCCTTGCTGCTCCTGCCTTGACAGGTAATATATACAATGTCCCGGAGGGGGTGGCAAGCCCTTTATCTCTGCATCATGTCCACCTCATGGCATTTGGATTGTTGGCAATTTGCCATTCTTCTTCGTTCTGTCAGTTCCATGTTTCTGACATCTGATCATTGTATGTTCCTCAATACATTTCTTGCTTGCCTGTATTCTTGGGCCTTCGCTCCTGCCTGTCTCTTGGTCTTAGCCTCCACTTGGCATCTCCAGCTCTAGCGTTGCTCACAGCTCTGGATTACTTCTACTTAATATATGATATTCACCTATTCTAGCAAAGCTGTGCAGAAGTGATGTGCATTCTCACATCAATCCAGCAAATGCCTCCCTCTCTTTACTGCTTCCATTTCCCCACTCCTCAGAATTCTGGATCCCTTTAAGTAGATGTGGATGTGTATAACATGTACTAGCAGTAAAGGTAACACCAGAATCCAGGTAAAACCTTTCTCCTGGGGAAAGGAAGTGTGAAGTCCAAAGCAGAATCCAAGAGATTGTAAACCACAGAGTTGGGTCAGGAACCAGGGTTTCATGGGTCCACCACATTCCACTGTGCATCTGCTGCTCTGCTGTGGAATAATACATCCATCCCAGGATAAGCTCATTACCTTTATACTCATCACCATACTGCTAACTCAAGCCTTGATTAACACAACCTCCCTCAGCCTCTTATCCCCTCTGATTGGAGAACTGGAGGGCAGAGAAGCAAACTCCTCGCAATGCCTTCCTTTACACAGGACAGACACCAGACTCCACTCACTCCACTTTGCTTCTGTTATCCTGCCTGGTATCAACTCTATGGAACAAGATGCCCCTGGGATTATCACTTTTGCGTGTTGTCTCCTCCTTTAGATTATATGATCCTTGAGGGCAGATACTGTCTTTCCTTTTATTAATTATATCCTCAGGACTTAGTATAGTACCTGGAACATAGAATGGGCTTAATAAATATTTATTAGATTGGATAGTATGGCAACGGGAAATCTGGAACTTGGGATGGAGAGCTCAAACCTGAAAGTCTCCAGAGGCTCCCAAACAGGGCTTTCAGTGAAATGATTATCTCAGGGATTTGTCCCTGAAGTAGTATTGTATGCATGTATGTATTCCCTACCTCCACCTTGCTCTGACATTTTGGTGTGGTAGTGAATGGTGTAATGACGTAATGTAATGTAGTAAGTTATCCAAGTGAGAATGGAAGCTTGAATATTTACACCTACATTGAAGAAGGCATCATAATATGGTGGATTTCGAATCAGGGAAAGGCACTGATAATTACTCATAGGATGGGTTCAAATCCTAGCTCTGCAATTTACTGCCTGAATAACTTTGGGTTTTCATTTAACCTCTCTGGGCCTTCATTTTTCTCATCTCAGACATGAGGGGTTTCAACTAGGTAATCCTATTAAGGAGGGTGCCTGGCTGAATTAGTGAAAGCCTGAAGAAATAAAATATTTTAAAATAAATTCACTTTTATTACTTTCAAGAGCCTATAGTAATCAGCCCTAAAGAGATCTTTAGTAGGTTCTTTTTAGTAAATGGATAATAATTAATTCTAATTAACCAATTAGTGGTTTATATGTAAACACAGCTTCCCAAATGCTTAATATTTCTCGAAAGTATGTTTCTTAAATCTCTTCAGAATTAGTTTAGGCTTTCACTTGACAAAGGCTTTTTTAATTTTTAGACAGAAAATGCTCACTAATCCAAAATTATCAAGTCTGAATTAATAAGGTCTATTTGTCCAATGCTCTTTAATTAAAGTGAAAAGAATGAAGGAAAGGAAAATTCTGATTTTTTTTCTCTTTCCTTCACTTTAATCCAAGTTTTTATGGATGCTCCTTGTTGTTACTCCACAGTCATTAAAATTGTTAAGTGAAACCAAGGAAACAACAGTATATGAGACATTCCATAACCATAGCCCCCTAGATCCCCAGGAAAAAAGAAGACGGTGGATTTCCTCATCTCTTCACCAAGGTTAAACTTGGTCATGATAATTGTATTATTTGGCTTTTTAAGTGTTCACCTCATTTAAATTATTGTAAATGATTTTACAGCATTATTTAGGATATTTTGTGAACGTTGTTGTTCTCATTGTTTTTATTTGATTCTGCATCAGTTCATGTGTCTTCTCACGTTTCTCTGAATCTAGCCTTTTCGTGCTTCTTTCAGCACAACATTCCATTACATGCACATACCACAGGTTTTTTAGCCATTCGTCAATCAATGGCTAAATCACTGGCTTTGTGTCCAGTTTTAATCCCTACCATAAAAGTGCTGTTGTCCATATTTTGGCATTGCTGCTTCTTTTCCAGTGCATTATGGCATCTGTTATCGACAGTAAACACTGGATACATGTTGGGGAATGATTGGGGCACAAGAACAGATGTGCCCCAGGAGTGCATTTGGCCATGTGGATGTTCTCTCTCGGGGAATGAAGTCATAAACAATTCCCTTCCATGAAACAAGGAAGGAAAAACAAAGATCTGCTCACATTTCCCTTTTGATCTTGGTCCAGAAGCAGTCTTAGCATGGTTATTTTCAGAGGACATTCTAACTTGTGTGGATTGATGAAAGGCAAACAAACTACTCTCTTAGTTAGCCTGTCCAATGTGTTACCATGAAGTTTTCCCTTCACATTCCCATTCCATTTACTTAAATATATATAAAAGATTCATGATTTCATCAGTGTGAGTATACCCTCTTCCAATATGTAGGGGTCCTTGAAGCACAAGCAATCTTTTCTGCCTGGTATTCAACCTACATGGAAGCTTGGTGAGCTGACTTCCAGAAATGTGTGATGGAGGGGCCCTTTTTGTTATCTTTGCCAATCAGATGAGTGAAAGTGGGACTTAAGAGTTTTTAGTTTGAATTTCTCTAATTAGTGATTTGAAGCATTTTTTTCACATTTAAAAAAAACATTTTACCTTTCTTCTTTTGAGAACTCCTATTCATATCCTTTAACCATTTTTTCTATTGGAGAATGACTTTTGTTCTTACATAATTTGTCATGTAGTTTAAGCCATTGAAGCTTAAGGTCTAGGCCCCTACCCTCTATCAAACATTTGTATGTAGTTCCTATAGAGTTGAAATATCAGACTGTCATCAGAAAACTTTGCTGCATAGATTTTTTTCTTTGTTCAATGTTTGCTTTTTAATTCTTATTACATTGATTTTGTTTGTGCAGAACCTTTCAAATTTTATGTGATAAAAATTACCTATTTTATTTACTTCGATCCCTTCCATCCCAGTAAGCCATCTTGGCAGACAGGCTAAACCAGGCTGGGGGTAACTGACAAGCCTCAAACTGTTGGTGAGTTATGGCCATGTCTACCCCAGGCAGGTGAAGACGTCCCCTGGCAGAAGGGACAGATGAGAACAGTTTTTTTCAAGCATCCATGAAAGGCAGCTGAAGCAGAACTTGGTTAGATGTCAAAGATACCAAAGTCATCCACTGCATCCCGGGCCATCACCAGTCATTCTGACTTTTGTTTTGCCCCTGGACTTTGATGACTCAGGAAGAGAGAGTGAGGCTGATGACTTTGTGCAACTCTGCCTTGCTGAAATACAATTCATGCACAAGTTAATACATCACTTGTGAGGTCATTGGTCCTCTTGGAAAATGAAGGACAAACAACAACCATTGTTTGGTCAAGAACTATTGTCCTACCATAGTTGTAGAAGTCATGTCCTTCCCTTCTCAGTCAGTAAATTAAAAAACATTTATTACTCATTTACTGTAGTCCAGAAATTGTATACTCACTGGAAAAACGACCAACAGAAAAAGCTAAATACAGTTCCTGCCTCAGGGAGCTGACATTATATTTTTTAAAAAATGATAGGACCTTTTATCTCTGAGTCACATCCACTTGGGCCTTGTCTTGGCATATAGTGTGAGATATTGTTCTAAACCTGATTTCTGACAGACTACTTTCCTAGTTTTTCACAGCACTTTTTGTCAAAGAATGAGTCTTTTCCTCAGTAGTTGGAGTCTATGGATTTAAGAAACACCGTTTCTGTGTTTGATCAGTTCTGCGTACTTAATGCTTTCTACTGACGAACTTTTAAATTTCTTAACTACTAACAATTTTTTTTCATGATTATTACTTTGTGGTATAGTTTGGTATGTGATTCTTGTAAATCCCCTTCTTTCAACATGATTTCCATGATTTCCCATGAAATTCTTGACCTTTTGTTTCCCTTTCTAGATATTAACTATTTCTTTAGAAATACATTCTAGAATTTTGCTAGGAATTGAAGTCAAGCTCAGTGACCTATAGTTCATTGACCTCACTGTTCCCTACTTTGAAAATCAGGGCAGAGATGATTAATTTAAAAAAACTGGGATGACATTTGCCTTTTCCAGGTCATAGAACCCCTCTCATTCTCCATATTCTTTAAGAAATTACATTGGCTCAGCCATCATCTCTATCAGGTCCTTCAACAAAGTGGGACGTTGTTTATCTGGGCCCGATGTGAATACATCAAGGGCAACTTGCCACTCCCTTAGTATCTTTCTAATTATGTTAAGCATCTACTTCTCCTTAGTTATTTTTGTTCTTTCCTTCTTTACAAAAAGAGAAGAAAAATGAGGTTGATGAATTCTGTTTTTTCTCTGCCCTCCATTATTGTTACCCTGTCTGCATCTCGCTAAAATACCCTTTTTCTTGGGTTTAAGTTTCCTCACCAGGTTCGGTTTATTCTTAGCTTTGGTAACTCATGATGTGCTTAGAGAACTGCAGGAGGCTTCTGCATTCCCAATCTTCTATGGCTTTCATCTTCTATGCAAGTCTTTGAAAAAAAATCTAAGCTGGCCAATAAATTTCCTCTTGAAAATTGGCCTCTTTGGACAATTTCCTCCTTTCAGAACACATCCTCTTTTTCAGAATTGTTTCTATTTTTATCTACCCATTTTCTTTCTTGAGAGCTATCCATCCTTCTCCTGGACTGACTTCCTCTAGAACCTTTTGCCATGAGGTCCTACCTCTCCTTTGCCTAAATGCTTTGCAATCTGCTTTCCACAAATCTAATGTGCAGGTGAGGCTATGCATGGCTTTCCATCCATCTATCAAAAATTCCAAGATGGAAGGCTCAGTTCCCCACAAGGCTTCATCATTTCTACCTAGACATAAGTCCCTACTTGTTAGTGGGAATTAGTTTCAGGAGAAAAGTTCTCATTGATTTATCCACCTTCTGAAAAGATGAAATTATTGGAATGTGAACTTTCTTTGTATGCCCAGATAGTAAATGCTAAATAAATACCTTTTAATTGATAAATTGGTTCTTTCAAGTCAAGTCACAAAATCATTAGCTGCTCTATTTTTGGCAAAGAGAGAATTTAGAGCAGATGTCTAAATGAGCTCCCACATAACTTCTACATTATTTCTACAAGCCAGGCTTATGAACTCATCCACTTACTCCTTTTGTCTTGGTGGTCTGTAGCAGATTCTAAGGACAATATCACTACTATTCCTGCCTCTGTCCATATTGACTCAAATGTTCTCTTTCTGGTCCTTGCATTTCTGCAGGTGAGTATATCTTTTAAACATACAAGGCCTCTCATTCTGCCTTTCCAAATCCTCACTATTTTTAACCTATCTTACATTATTCCTGGGTCTTATCCCACCAGCCCTCAGTGTTGTCTGTGAGGTCAAATTTGCCTTGCTGGGTTAGGGTCTCTGGTTTACATTATACTTCTCAATTCGTAGAGGAGAAAGAGCAGCTAGTGAGTGGGAAAACCTAGCACTGTTGGGTAGGGGCACCAGAGAGATAAGAATCCATGCTTTGGTGTGAGCTCCCGTTGTTGAAGACCAGTCCTCAGGGCCCACCCATCTCTTCTTTCCCTGTCTCTCAATAACTCATCACTCAAACCATCATGGGATTGCCCTCATCACCTTTAATTCAATTTTAATTCACCTGCCCAGAAGAAAGTATTTGATTTCTGACATTTTCTATCTGTTTGTTCACGGGCACGCTTGCGCACACACACACACAAACACCCACCTACCCGCACTGCCCCCCCCCCCGAGTTCTGTACTTTGCAGCCTGCTCAGTTCCACTCTGTGGGGGCTGGGTGACACAGGGGCACAGCAGTTGGAGCACCGGGTATGAGGTCAAAGGGCCCTTTCTTAAGCCTCAGTCTTCTAGACCTCTGTGCTGCATTTGGAACCCCCTTTCCTCCAGGACACCCTTTCTTCTTTGGGTTTTCATGACGCTGCTCCCTCCTGGATCTCCTCCTACCTGTCTGACCACTCCTTCTCATCATCTTTGCTAGGTCAACATCTATGTCATGTTCCCTAACTGTGGGTATTTGTTGTCCAAGGTTCTGTCCTAGAGTCTTGTCTTTCCTTTCTCTACTTTCTTGGTAACCTCAACTCCCAAGGGTTGAATGATCATCTCTAAGCCAATGACTCCTGGATGTATACAACTAGACCCAGTATATACCCTGAGCTTTAGTTCTATGTCACCAACTGCCCATTGGACATTCTGGTTATCCCAGGGCAGGAATGGGGAACCTTTGGTCTTGAGGCCACATGTGGCCCTCTAGGTCCTCAAGTGCTGCCCTTTGACTGAATCCAAACTTCACAGAACAAATGCCCTTAATAAAAGGATTTGTTCTGTAAAACTTGGACTCAGTCAAAAGGCTGCACCCAAAGACCTAGAAGGCCACATGTGGCCTCAAGACCACAGGTTCCCTGCCCCTGTTCCTCAGCAATTTCAAACTGATTGTATCAAAAATGACTCATTATCTTGCCACTAAACTTCCTCATTTCTTTGAAGGTACCTCAATCCTTCTAGTCTCCTGGGTTAGTTACCTCAAGATTACCTTAGAATCCTCATTCTCCTTTACCCTACATACTTAATCAGTTACCAAGCCTGGCTTTCTGAACTCCAACTTTCCTCATATACAGGCTCCTCTCCACTCATGGAGCCATTACCCTAGTTTGGGATGATCTTATCACTTCTTGCCTGGACTATTGTAATAGCCTGCTGGCCGACCTCTCTGCCTCAAGTTTCTCTCCCATCCCACCCTCACTTAGCTGCTAGTGATTTTCCTAATGTGTAGATCTGACCCATGCACTCCCCTACTCAATTAGCTCTAGGATCAACTATATATTGCTCCATCCCCTGCCTCTGTGTCCCTGCCCCCTATCCCTCCATATCTCAGCCTCACAGAATCTTTCACTTACTTCAAGACTCAGCCCAAGAATCAACTTCTCCCAAGTCTCTCCTGAACCCCCGAAATGTAATGCACCCTCTGATTACCTTATTTATTTATAATTTTTTATATTTTTATATATTTTATATTATATTTATTGTCATTTTTATTTATTCTCTTTACATTTGTTCTGAAAATACATACAGATGTACTTATATAAACACACACAAATGTCTACAGATACATGTGGCCTCCCAGTAACAATGCAAGCTTCTGTGGAGCAGTTTCATTCTTTGTATTTGCATCTCCAGTGCCCAGCACTGTGCCTGGCATTTCTTTGATGCTGATCAATGCTCACAGTTTGATTGCCCTGCGTTTAAAATGAAGTTTGTGATTTTAGGTGATTTTAGGTAAGCGCTATCCCTCAGTTTCCTCATCTGTAAAATGAGACCTTTGGACTCTAAGATTCCTCCCAGTTCTAAATCCATGATTTTCCATGGATCAAACAGGTACCACAATTCTGAGGAAAGCAGAAGATGTTCATGTTTAACCTCCATTGGCATATGGACTTTCCTCGCACTCTATCTGAATTGACAGCTGGTTAATTTCTAAATGATGACGCCTTGCCTTCTTGTGTGACTAATGCAGCCCAAGTGTACTGTAAATGAGCAAGGGCAGGTGATTCAACCTGTCTCTCAGATAGTTGTGCATAAGAAAAGGCCGATTAAGAAGACAGGCAGTGGATTAATCTCATCTCCATTCAAAAATTCGTGGGGGAAATATTCTTAATGGTGTCCATCAGGTCTACTTCTCCTTCAGAGACCTCTCACTCACACTGGGAATTGCGGACTCCACACCCAGCATTTCAATTCATTCTCTAGGAAACAGGAAGCAACGAAATTAATGGAGGGAAAATCATTTAAAGCTTTAAAAGAAATATTATCTGCAAGCTTGGGAAATCCATTGGCTGAAAAAAAAATTAGGTGGTACAGTGGAGAGAGTGCTGGTTCTGGAGGCAGGAAGTTCAAATTTTGCCTCAGAATTACTGGTTGTTTGACCCTGGGCAGGTCCTAAACTGTCTGTATCTGTTTTCTCATCTGTAAAGTGGGCATAAGAACAGCAGCTACTTCCCAAGATTTTTGTGAGGCTAAAGAGAGATGCTACTTGTAAAGTGCTTTGGAAATCTCCAAGTGCTATAAAATGGTAAATAATTAATAACAATAAAAATATCCCTTTTCTCTAGATTTAGGCATAATATACCAGGAAGAATTCCGGACCTGGAGTCAGAGCGCCATTCATTCTGGTTTTTTGTCCCGTTTTTGTGTGACTTCCCTCCCCCGGTCTCCATTTCTTCACCTGTTAAATAAGGGACTTGGACAATATAATTTCTTGGCTTGTTGGCACTTCGGACATCAATGGCCTTACTTTACCTGAATGACAAATGTCTTAA